>NW_028151985.1:0-159390 GCF_964638095.1 Poromitra crassiceps
GATGTACTTTTCGACGAGGAATCCAACGCTGTAAGTATCATTACTGTGCGACCTTCCGTTCCGGAGATATTTTTTTTTTTTTTTTTTTGCGTTTTTTTTTAATAGCCATTTGACCACTCTAACGACTCGAAATTTGGCGAGGAGCCCGAAAAACGACTTTTTACAGGCCAGGGACCTTCCGTTCCGGAGTTAGGGAGCCACTTCCGTTTTTTTTTTTTTTTTTTTTTTTCCCCTTCATTTTGAAGAGAATTAGACGGGGAATCCAACGCAACCGACCGCGACTCTCTACGACCTTTACCTCCCGAGATACGGCCATTTAAACTTTTTTGGTCAAACATGGGACTTTTAAGAGGCGTTTTCGACCACTTCCCGTTGTCGGAGAGACTCGAGCAAGGGCCCATTTGAACCGTCTCGGAAAAGTACATCGGGTGAAGCTTTGTTGATTCCCGGTCAGGGTTATGGTTAGGGAGGAAATTGTGATTTTATGGATATGCACATATGTGCCCTAAAGTACCCTAAGGAAGCGTTTTTTCGGGAAGGGGCGGGTCACTCGCGATGTACTTTTCGACGAGGAATCCAACGGTGTAAGTATCATTACTGTGCGACCTTCCGTTCCGGAGATATTATTATTTTTTATTTTTTTGCGTTTTTTTTTTAATAGCCATTTGACCACTCTAACGACTCGAAATTTGGCGAGGAGCCCGAAAAACGACTTTTTACAGGCCAGGGACCTTCCGTTCCGGAGTTAGGGAGCCACTTCCGTTTTTTTTTTTTTTTTTTTTTTCCCCTTCATTTTGAAGAGAATTAGACGGGGAATCCAACGCAACCGACCGCGACTCTCTACGACCTTTACTTCCCGAGATACAGCCATTTAAACTTTTTTGGTCAAACATGGGACTTTGAAGAGGCGTTTTCGACCACTTCCCGTTGTCGGAGAGACTCGAGCAAGGGCCCATTTGAACCGTCTCGGAAAAGTACATCGGGTGAAGCTTTGTTGATTCCCGGTCAGGGTTATGGTTAGGGAGGAAATTGTGATTTTATGGATATGCACATATGTGCCCTAAAGTACCCTAAGGAAGCGTTTTTTCGGGAAGGGGCGGGTCACTCGCGATGTACTTTTCGACGAGGAATCCAACGGTGTAAGTATCATTACTGTGCGACCTTCCGTTCCGGAGATATTATTATTTTTTATTTTTTTGTGTTTTTTTTTAAATAGCCATTTGACCACTCTAACGATTCGAAATTTGGCGAGGAGCCTGAAAAACGACTTTTTACAGGCCAGGGACCTTCCGTTCCGGAGTTAGGGAGCCACTTCCGTTTTTTTTTTTTTTTTTCTCCCTTCATTTTGAAGAGAATTAGACGTGGAATCCAACGCAACCGACCGCGACTCTCTACGACCTTTACTTCCCGAGATACAGCCATTTAAACTTTTTTGGTCGAACATGGGACTTTTAAGAGGCGTTTTCGACCACTTCCCGTTGTCGTAGTGACTCGAGCAAGGGCCCATTTGAACCGTCTCGGAAAAGTACATTGGGTGAAGCTTTGTTGATTCCCGGTCAGGGTTATGGTTAGGGAGGAAATTGTGATTTTATGGATATGCACATATGTGCCCTAAAGTACCCTAAGGAAGCGTTTTTTCGGGAAGGGGCGGGTCAATCGCGATGTACTTTTCGACGAGGAATCCAACGGTGTAAGTATCATTACTGTGCGACCTTCCGTTCCGGAGATATTATTATTTTTTATTTTTTTGCGTTTTTTTTATAGCCATGTGACCAATCTATGAGTGTGAAGTGGAATGGTTCAATAATAACAGGTAGTTTTCTATCAATATTCCTCCAAATGTACATGTGATGCAGTGAAATATGAATAGTTAGAAGGCTTTTATTCTGAAATGCTACATCAGTTTGCTCTGAAAGTTTCTGGGTGAACCCCCGGGGTGAGGTACTATGAGTCTGAAGTGTAATGGTTCAATAATAACAGGTAGTTTTCTATCAATATTCCTCCAAATGTGCCAGGCCTTTTCGCATGGCAATTGTCTAACCCCGACTAGCACCTAATAACAGAAGTAGGTAAAACCCAGAAGTGGCCGCCATTATGCTAATTAGGTGATGCTGATTCCAACGCACCCAACCAGAGCTCTCTACGACCTTCCTAGCCTCATTTTCGTAACCCTAACCCTAGATGTGGGTCTGGCAATTTGCAATGGTTCGGCAACGAAACTCCTGAGCGAAAAGGGCCCCATACGTTTTCTGCTCCCTTTTGGACCAGGAATCCAACTGCGCCATGCGCGGGCCTCTCCGGGCACCGTAAACACCCTATTTTCGTAACCCTAACCCTAGGTGCTAGTCGGGGTTAGACAATTGCTCGGCAACGAAACTCCTGAGCGAAAAGGGCCCCATACGTTTTCTGCTCCCTTTTGGACCAGGAATCCAACTGCGCCATGCGCGGGCCTCTCCGGGCACCGTAAAAAACCTCATTTTCGTAACCCTAACCCTAGGTGCTAGTCGGGGTTAGACAATTGCTCGGCAACGAAACTCCTGAGCGAAAAGGGCCCCATACGTTTTCTGCTCCCTTTTGGACCAGGAATCCAACTGCGCCATGCGCGGGCCTCTCCGGGCACAGTAAAAAACCTCATTTTCGTAACCCTAACCCTAGGTGCTAGTCGGGGTTAGACAATTGCTCGGCAACAAAACTCCTGAGCGAAAAGGGCCCCATACGTTTTCTGCTCCCTTTTGGACCAGGAATCCAACTGCGCCATGCGCGGGCCTCTCCGGGCACCGTAAAAAACCTCATTTTCGTAACCCTAACCCTAGGTGCTAGTCGGGGTTAGACAATTGCTCGGCAACGAAACTCCTGAGCGAAAAGGGCCCCATACGTTTTCTGCTCCCTTTTGGACCAGGAATCCAACTGCGCCATGCGCGGGCCTCTACGGGCACCGTAAAAAAACTCATTTTCGTAACCCTAACCCTAGATGTGGGTATGGCAATTTGCAATGGTTCGGCAACGAAACTCCTGAGCGAAAAGGGCCCCATACGTTTTCTGCTCCCTTTTGGACCAGGAATCCAACTGCGCCATGCGCGGGCCTCTCCGGGCACCGTAAAAAACCTCATTTTCGTAACCCTAACCCTAGATGTGGGTATGGCAATTTGCAATGGTTCAACGAAACTCCTGAGCGAAAAGGGCCCCATACGTTTTCTGCTCCCTTTTGGACCAGGAATCCAACTGCGCCATGCGCGGGCCTCTCCGGGCACCGTAAAAAACCTCATTTTCGTAACCCTAACCCTAGATGTGGGTATGGCAATTTGCAATGGTTCGGCAACGAAACTCCTGAGCGAAAAGGGCCCCATACGTTTTCTGCTCCCTTTTGGACCAGGAATCCAACTGCGCCATGCGCGGGCCTCTCCGGGCACCGTAAAAAACCTCATTTTCGTAACCCTAACCCTAGATGTGGGTATGGCAATTTGCAATGGTTCGGCAACGAAACTCCTGAGCGAAAAGGGCCCCATACGTTTTCTGCTCCCTTTTGGACCAGGAATCCAACTGCGCCATGCGCGGGCCTCTCCGGGCACCGTAAAAAACCTCATTTTCGTAACCCTAACCCTAGATGTGGGTATGGCAATTTGCAATGGTTCGGCAACGAAACTCCTGAGCGAAAAGGGCCCCATACGTTTTCTGCTCCCTTTTGGACCAGGAATCCAACTGCGCCATGCGCGGGCCTCTCCGGGCACCGTAAAAAACCTCATTTTCGTAACCCTAACCCTAGGTGCTAGTCGGGGTTAGACAATTGCTCGGCAACGAAACTCCTGAGCGAAAAGGGCCCCATACGTTTTCTGCTCCCTTTTGGACCAGGAATCCAACTGCGCCATGCGCGGGCCTCTACGGGCACCGTAAAAAACCTCATTTTCGTAACCCTAACCCTAGATGTGGGTATGGCAATTTGCAATGGTTCGGCAACGAAACTCCTGAGCGAAAAGGGCCCCATATGTTTTCTGCTCCCTTTTGGACCAGGAATCCAACTGCGCCATGCGCGGGCCTCTCCGGGCACCGTAAAAAACCTCATTTTCGTAACCCTAACCCTAGATGTGGGTATGGCAATTTGCAATGGTTCGGCAACGAAACTCCTGAGCGAAAAGGGCCCCATACGTTTTCTGCTCCCTTTTGGACCAGGAATCCAACTGCGCCATGCGCGGGCCTCTCCGGGCACCGTAAAAAACCTCATTTTCGTAACCCTAACCCTAGATGTGGGTATGGCAATTTGCAATGGTTCGGCAACGAAACTCCTGAGCGAAAAGGGCCCCATACGTTTTCTGCTCCCTTTTGGACCAGGAATCCAACTGCGCCATGCGCGGGCCTCTCCGGGCACCGTAAAAAACCTCATTTTCGTAACCCTAACCCTAGATGTGGGTATGGCAATTTGCAATGGTTCGGCAACGAAACTCCTGAGCGAAAAGGGCCCCATACGTTTTCTGCTCCCTTTTGGACCAGGAATCCAACTGCGCCATGCGCGGGCCTCTCCGGGCACCGTAAAAAACCTCATTTTCGTAACCCTAACCCTAGATGTGGGTATGGCAATTTGCAATGGTTCGGCAACGAAACTCCTGAGCGAAAAGGGCCCCATACGTTTTCTGCTCCCTTTTGGACCAGGAATCCAACTGCGCCATGCGCGGGCCTCTCCGGGCACCGTAAAAAACCTCATTTTCGTAACCCTAACCCTAGGTGCTAGTCGGGGTTAGACAATTGCTCGGCAACGAAACTCCTGAGCGAAAAGGGCCCCATACGTTTTCTGCTCCCTTTTGGACCAGGAATCCAACTGCGCCATGCGCGGGCCTCTCCGGGCACAGTAAAAAACCTCATTTTCGTAACCCTAACCCTAGATGTGGGTATGGCAATTTGCAATGGTTCGGCAACGAAACTCCTGAGCGAAAAGGGCCCCATACGTTTTCTGCTCCCTTTTGGACCAGGAATCCAACTGCGCCATGCGCGGGCCTCTCCGGGCACCGTAAAAAACCTCATTTTCGTAACCCTAACCCTAGGTGCTAGTCGGGGTTAGACAATTGCTCGGCAACGAAACTCCTGAGCGAAAAGGGCCCCATACGTTTTCTGCTCCCTTTTGGACCAGGAATCCAACTGCGCCATGCGCGGGCCTCTCCGGGCACCGTAAAAAACCTCATTTTCGTAACCCTAACCCTAGGTGCTAGTCGGGGTTAGACAATTGCTCGGCAACGAAACTCCTGAGCGAAAAGGGCCCCATACGTTTTCTGCTCCCTTTTGGACCAGGAATCCAACTGCGCCATGCGCGGGCCTCTCCGGGCACAGTAAAAAACCTCATTTTCGTAACCCTAACCCTAGGTGCTAGTCGGGGTTAGACAATTGCTCGGCAACAAAACTCCTGAGCGAAAAGGGCCCCATACGTTTTCTGCTCCCTTTTGGACCAGGAATCCAACTGCGCCATGCGCGGGCCTCTCCGGGCACCGTAAAAAACCTCATTTTCGTAACCCTAACCCTAGGTGCTAGTCGGGGTTAGACAATTGCTCGGCAACGAAACTCCTGAGCGAAAAGGGCCCCATACGTTTTCTGCTCCCTTTTGGACCAGGAATCCAACTGCGCCATGCGCGGGCCTCTACGGGCACCGTAAAAAAACTCATTTTCGTAACCCTAACCCTAGATGTGGGTATGGCAATTTGCAATGGTTCGGCAACGAAACTCCTGAGCGAAAAGGGCCCCATACGTTTTCTGCTCCCTTTTGGACCAGGAATCCAACTGCGCCATGCGCGGGCCTCTCCGGGCACCGTAAAAAACCTCATTTTCGTAACCCTAACCCTAGATGTGGGTATGGCAATTTGCAATGGTTCAACGAAACTCCTGAGCGAAAAGGGCCCCATACGTTTTCTGCTCCCTTTTGGACCAGGAATCCAACTGCGCCATGCGCGGGCCTCTCCGGGCATCGTAAAAAACCTCATTTTCGTAACCCTAACCCTAGATGTGGGTATGGCAATTTGCAATGGTTCGGCAACGAAACTCCTGAGCGAAAAGGGCCCCATACGTTTTCTGCTCCCTTTTGGACCAGGAATCCAACTGCGCCATGCGCGGGCCTCTCCGGGCACCGTAAAAAACCTCATTTTCGTAACCCTAACCCTAGATGTGGGTATGGCAATTTGCAATGGTTCGGCAACGAAACTCCTGAGCGAAAAGGGCCCCATACGTTTTCTGCTCCCTTTTGGACCAGGAATCCAACTGCGCCATGCGCGGGCCTCTCCGGGCACCGTAAAAAACCTCATTTTCGTAACCCTAACCCTAGATGTGGGTATGGCAATTTGCAATGGTTCGGCAACGAAACTCCTGAGCGAAAAGGGCCCCATACGTTTTCTGCTCCCTTTTGGACCAGGAATCCAACTGCGCCATGCGCGGGCCTCTCCGGGCACCGTAAAAAACCTCATTTTCGTAACCCTAACCCTAGGTGCTAGTCGGGGTTAGACAATTGCTCGGCAACGAAACTCCTGAGCGAAAAGGGCCCCATACGTTTTCTGCTCCCTTTTGGACCAGGAATCCAACTGCGCCATGCGCGGGCCTCTACGGGCACCGTAAAAAACCTCATTTTCGTAACCCTAACCCTAGATGTGGGTATGGCAATTTGCAATGGTTCGGCAACGAAACTCCTGAGCGAAAAGGGCCCCATACGTTTTCTGCTCCCTTTTGGACCAGGAATCCAACTGCGCCATGCGCGGGCCTCTCCGGGCACCGTAAAAAACCTCATTTTCGTAACCCTAACCCTAGATGTGGGTATGGCAATTTGCAATGGTTCGGCAACGAAACTCCTGAGCGAAAAGGGCCCCATACGTTTTCTGCTCCCTTTTGGACCAGGAATCCAACTGCGCCATGCGCGGGCCTCTCCGGGCACCGTAAAAAACCTCATTTTCGTAACCCTAACCCTAGATGTGGGTATGGCAATTTGCAATGGTTCGGCAACGAAACTCCTGAGCGAAAAGGGCCCCATACGTTTTCTGCTCCCTTTTGGACCAGGAATCCAACTGCGCCATGCGCGGGCCTCTCCGGGCACCGTAAAAAACCTCATTTTCGTAACCCTAACCCTAGATGTGGGTATGGCAATTTGCAATGGTTCGGCAACGAAACTCCTGAGCGAAAAGGGCCCCATACGTTTTCTGCTCCCTTTTGGACCAGGAATCCAACTGCGCCATGCGCGGGCCTCTCCGGGCACCGTAAAAAACCTCATTTTCGTAACCCTAACCCTAGATGTGGGTATGGCAATTTGCAATGGTTCGGCAACGAAACTCCTGAGCGAAAAGGGCCCCATACGTTTTCTGCTCCCTTTTGGACCAGGAATCCAACTGCGCCATGCGCGGGCCTCTCCGGGCACCGTAAAAAACCTCATTTTCGTAACCCTAACCCTAGGTGCTAGTCGGGGTTAGACAATTGCTCGGCAACGAAACTCCTGAGCGAAAAGGGCCCCATACGTTTTCTGCTCCCTTTTGGACCAGGAATCCAACTGCGCCATGCGCGGGCCTCTCCGGGCACAGTAAAAAACCTCATTTTCGTAACCCTAACCCTAGATGTGGGTATGGCAATTTGCAATGGTTCGGCAACGAAACTCCTGAGCGAAAAGGGCCCCATACGTTTTCTCCTCCCTTTTGGACCAGGAATCCAACTGCGCCATGCGCGGGCCTCTCCGGGCACCGTAAAAAACCTCATTTTCGTAACCCTAACCCTAGGTGCTAGTCGGGGTTAGACAATTGCTCGGCAACGAAACTCCTGAGCGAAAAGGGCCCCATACGTTTTCAGCTCCCTTTTGGACCAGGAATCCAACTGCGCCATGCGCGGGCCTCTCCGGGCACCGTAAAAAACCTCATTTTCGTAACCCTAACCCTAGATGTGGGTATGGCAATTTGCAATGGTTCGGCAACGAAACTCCTGAGCGAAAAGGGCCCCATACGTTTTCTGCTCCCTTTTGGACCAGGAATCCAACTGCGCCATGCGCGGGCCTCTCCGGGCACCGTAAAAAACCTCATTTTCGTAACCCTAACCCTAGATGTGGGTATGGCAATTTGCAATGGTTCGGCAACGAAACTCCTGAGCGAAAAGGGCCCCATACGTTTTCTGCTCCCTTTTGGACCAGGAATCCAACTGCGCCATGCGCGGGCCTCTCCGGGCACCGTAAAAAACCTCATTTTCGTAACCCTAACCCTAGATGTGGGTATGGCAATTTGCAATGGTTCGGCAACGAAACTCCTGAGCGAAAAGGGCCCCATACGTTTTCTGCTCCCTTTTGGACCAGGAATCCAACTGCGCCATGCGCGGGCCTCTCCGGGCACCGTAAAAAACCTCATTTTCGTAACCCTAACCCTAGATGTGGGTATGGCAATTTGCAATGGTTCGGCAACGAAACTCCTGAGCGAAAAGGGCCCCATACGTTTTCTGCTCCCTTTTGGACCAGGAATCCAACTGCGCCATGCGCGGGCCTCTCCGGGCACCGTAAAAAACCTCATTTTCGTAACCCTAACCCTAGGTGCTAGTCGGGGTTAGACAATTGCTCGGCAACGAAACTCCTGAGCGAAAAGGGCCCCATACGTTTTCTGCTCCCTTTTGGACCAGGAATCCAACTGCGCCATGCGCGGGCCTCTCCGGGCACAGTAAAAAACCTCATTTTCGTAACCCTAACCCTAGATGTGGGTATGGCAATTTGCAATGGTTCGGCAACGAAACTCCTGAGCGAAAAGGGCCCCATACGTTTTCTCCTCCCTTTTGGACCAGGAATCCAACTGCGCCATGCGCGGGCCTCTCCGGGCACCGTAAAAAACCTCATTTTCGTAACCCTAACCCTAGGTGCTAGTCGGGGTTAGACAATTGCTCGGCAACGAAACTCCTGAGCGAAAAGGGCCCCATACGTTTTCAGCTCCCTTTTGGACCAGGAATCCAACTGCGCCATGCGCGGGCCTCTCCGGGCACCGTAAAAAACCTCATTTTCGTAACCCTAACCCTAGATGTGGGTATGGCAATTTGCAATGGTTCGGCAACGAAACTCCTGAGCGAAAAGGGCCCCATACGTTTTCTGCTCCCTTTTGGACCAGGAATCCAACTGCGCCATGCGCGGGCCTCTCCGGGCACCGTAAAAAACCTCATTTTCGTAACCCTAACCCTAGGTGCTAGTCGGGGTTAGACAATTGCTCGGCAACGAAACTCCTGAGCGAAAAGGGCCCCATACGTTTTCTGCTCCCTTTTGGACCAGGAATCCAACTGCGCCATGCGCGGGCCTCTCCGGGCACAGTAAAAAACCTCATTTTCGTAACCCTAACCCTAGATGTGGGTATGGCAATTTGCAATGGTTCGGCAACGAAACTCCTGAGCGAAAAGGGCCCCATACGTTTTCTCCTCCCTTTTGGACCAGGAATCCAACTGCGCCATGCGCGGGCCTCTCCGGGCACCGTAAAAAACCTCATTTTCGTAACCCTAACCCTAGATGTGGGTATGGCAATTTGCAATGGTTCGGCAACGAAACTCCTGAGCGAAAAGGGCCCCATACGTTTTCTGCTCCCTTTTGGACCAGGAATCCAACTGCGCCATGCGCGGGCCTCTCCGGGCACCGTAAAAAACCTCATTTTCGTAACCCTAACCCTAGATGTGGGTATGGCAATTTGCAATGGTTCAGCAACGAAACTCCTGAGCGAAAAGGGCCCCATACGTTTTCTGCTCCCTTTTGGACCAGGAATCCAACTGCGCCATGCGCGGGCCTCTCCGGGCACCGTAAAAAACCTCATTTTCGTAACCCTAACCCTAGGTGCTAGTCGGGGTTAGACAATTGCTCGGCAACGAAACTCCTGAGCGAAAAGGGCCCCATACGTTTTCTGCTCCCTTTTGGACCAGGAATCCAACTGCGCCATGCGCGGGCCTCTCCGGGCACAGTAAAAAACCTCATTTTCGTAACCCTAACCCTAGATGTGGGTATGGCAATTTGCAATGGTTCGGCAACGAAACTCCTGAGCGAAAAGGGCCCCATACGTTTTCTCCTCCCTTTTGGACCAGGAATCCAACTGCGCCATGCGCGGGCCTCTCCGGGCACCGTAAAAAACCTCATTTTCGTAACCCTAACCCTAGGTGCTAGTCGGGGTTAGACAATTGCTCGGCAACGAAACTCCTGAGCGAAAAGGGCCCCATACGTTTTCTGCTCCCTTTTGGACCAGGAATCCAACTGCGCCATGCGCGGGCCTCTCCGGGCACTGTAAAAAACCTCATTTTCGTAACCCTAACCCTAGGTGCTAGTCGGGGTTAGACAATTGCTCGGCAACGAAACTCCTGAGCGAAAAGGGCCCCATACGTTTTCTGCTCCCTTTTGGACCAGGAATCCAACTGCGCCATGCGCGGGCCTCTCCGGGCACCGTAAAAAACCTAATTTTCGTAACCCTAACCCTAGATGTGGGTATGGCAATTTGCAATGGTTCGGCAACGAAACTCCTGAGCGAAAAGGGCCCCATACGTTTTCTGCTCCCTTTTGGACCAGGAATCCAACTGCGCCATGCGCGGGCCTCTCCGGGCACCGTAAAAAACCTCATTTTCGTAACCCTAACCCTAGATGTGGGTATGGCAATTTGCAATGGTTCGGCAACGAAACTCCTGAGCGAAAAGGGCCCCATACGTTTTCTGCTCCCTTTTGGACCAGGAATCCAACTGCGCCATGCGCGGGCCTCTCCGGGCACCGTAAAAAACCTCATTTTCGTAACCCTAACCCTAGATGTGGGTATGGCAATTTGCAATGGTTCGGCAACGAAACTCCTGAGCGAAAAGGGCCCCATACGTTTTCTGCTCCCTTTTGGACCAGGAATCCAACTGCGCCATGCGCGGGCCTCTCCGGGCACCGTAAAAAACCTCATTTTCGTAACCCTAACCCTAGGTGCTAGTCGGGGTTAGACAATTGCTCGGCAACGAAACTCCTGAGCGAAAAGGGCCCCATACGTTTTCTGCTCCCTTTTGGACCAGGAATCCAACTGCGCCATGCGCGGGCCTCTCCGGGCACCGTAAAAAACCTCATTTTCGTAACCCTAACCCTAGATGTGGGTATGGCAATTTGCAATGGTTCGGCAACGAAACTCCTGAGCGAAAAGGGCCCCATACGTTTTCTGCTCCCTTTTGGACCAGGAATCCAACTGCGCCATGCGCGGGCCTCTCCGGGCACCGTAAAAAACCTCATTTTCGTAACCCTAACCCTAGGTGCTAGTCGGGGTTAGACAATTGCTCGGCAACGAAACTCCTGAGCGAAAAGGGCCCCATACGTTTTCTGCTCCCTTTTGGACCAGGAATCCAACTGCGCCATGCGCGGGCCTCTCCGGGCACAGTAAAAAACCTCATTTTCGTAACCCTAACCCTAGATGTGGGTATGGCAATTTGCAATGGTTCGGCAACGAAACTCCTGAGCGAAAAGGGCCCCATACGTTTTCTCCTCCCTTTTGGACCAGGAATCCAACTGCGCCATGCGCGGGCCTCTCCGGGCACCGTAAAAAACCTCATTTTCGTAACCCTAACCCTAGGTGCTAGTCGGGGTTAGACAATTGCTCGGCAACGAAACTCCTGAGCGAAAAGGGCCCCATACGTTTTCAGCTCCCTTTTGGACCAGGAATCCAACTGCGCCATGCGCGGGCCTCTCCGGGCACCGTAAAAAACCTCATTTTCGTAACCCTAACCCTAGATGTGGGTATGGCAATTTGCAATGGTTCGGCAACGAAACTCCTGAGCGAAAAGGGCCCCATACGTTTTCTGCTCCCTTTTGGACCAGGAATCCAACTGCGCCATGCGCGGGCCTCTCCGGGCACCGTAAAAAACCTCATTTTCGTAACCCTAACCCTAGGTGCTAGTCGGGGTTAGACAATTGCTCGGCAACGAAACTCCTGAGCGAAAAGGGCCCCATACGTTTTCTGCTCCCTTTTGGACCAGGAATCCAACTGCGCCATGCGCGGGCCTCTCCGGGCACAGTAAAAAACCTCATTTTCGTAACCCTAACCCTAGATGTGGGTATGGCAATTTGCAATGGTTCGGCAACGAAACTCCTGAGCGAAAAGGGCCCCATACGTTTTCTCCTCCCTTTTGGACCAGGAATCCAACTGCGCCATGCGCGGGCCTCTCCGGGCACCGTAAAAAACCTCATTTTCGTAACCCTAACCCTAGATGTGGGTATGGCAATTTGCAATGGTTCGGCAACGAAACTCCTGAGCGAAAAGGGCCCCATACGTTTTCTGCTCCCTTTTGGACCAGGAATCCAACTGCGCCATGCGCGGGCCTCTCCGGGCACCGTAAAAAACCTCATTTTCGTAACCCTAACCCTAGATGTGGGTATGGCAATTTGCAATGGTTCAGCAACGAAACTCCTGAGCGAAAAGGGCCCCATACGTTTTCTGCTCCCTTTTGGACCAGGAATCCAACTGCGCCATGCGCGGGCCTCTCCGGGCACCGTAAAAAACCTCATTTTCGTAACCCTAACCCTAGGTGCTAGTCGGGGTTAGACAATTGCTCGGCAACGAAACTCCTGAGCGAAAAGGGCCCCATACGTTTTCTGCTCCCTTTTGGACCAGGAATCCAACTGCGCCATGCGCGGGCCTCTCCGGGCACAGTAAAAAACCTCATTTTCGTAACCCTAACCCTAGATGTGGGTATGGCAATTTGCAATGGTTCGGCAACGAAACTCCTGAGCGAAAAGGGCCCCATACGTTTTCTCCTCCCTTTTGGACCAGGAATCCAACTGCGCCATGCGCGGGCCTCTCCGGGCACCGTAAAAAACCTCATTTTCGTAACCCTAACCCTAGGTGCTAGTCGGGGTTAGACAATTGCTCGGCAACGAAACTCCTGAGCGAAAAGGGCCCCATACGTTTTCTGCTCCCTTTTGGACCAGGAATCCAACTGCGCCATGCGCGGGCCTCTCCGGGCACTGTAAAAAACCTCATTTTCGTAACCCTAACCCTAGGTGCTAGTCGGGGTTAGACAATTGCTCGGCAACGAAACTCCTGAGCGAAAAGGGCCCCATACGTTTTCTGCTCCCTTTTGGACCAGGAATCCAACTGCGCCATGCGCGGGCCTCTCCGGGCACCGTAAAAAACCTAATTTTCGTAACCCTAACCCTAGATGTGGGTATGGCAATTTGCAATGGTTCGGCAACGAAACTCCTGAGCGAAAAGGGCCCCATACGTTTTCTGCTCCCTTTTGGACCAGGAATCCAACTGCGCCATGCGCGGGCCTCTCCGGGCACCGTAAAAAACCTCATTTTCGTAACCCTAACCCTAGATGTGGGTATGGCAATTTGCAATGGTTCGGCAACGAAACTCCTGAGCGAAAAGGGCCCCATACGTTTTCTGCTCCCTTTTGGACCAGGAATCCAACTGCGCCATGCGCGGGCCTCTCCGGGCACCGTAAAAAACCTCATTTTCGTAACCCTAACCCTAGGTGCTAGTCGGGGTTAGACAATTGCTCGGCAACGAAACTCCTGAGCGAAAAGGGCCCCATACGTTTTCTGCTCCCTTTTGGACCAGGAATCCAACTGCGCCATGCGCGGGCCTCTACGGGCACCGTAAAAAACCTCATTTTCGTAACCCTAACCCTAGATGTGGGTATGGCAATTTGCAATGGTTCGGCAACGAAACTCCTGAGCGAAAAGGGCCCCATACGTTTTCTGCTCCCTTTTGGACCAGGAATCCAACTGCGCCATGCGCGGGCCTCTCCGGGCACCGTAAAAAACCTCATTTTCGTAACCCTAACCCTAGATGTGGGTATGGCAATTTGCAATGGTTCGGCAACGAAACTCCTGAGCGAAAAGGGCCCCATACGTTTTCTGCTCCCTTTTGGACCAGGAATCCAACTGCGCCATGCGCGGGCCTCTCCGGGCACCGTAAAAAACCTCATTTTCGTAACCCTAACCCTAGATGTGGGTATGGCAATTTGCAATGGTTCGGCAACGAAACTCCTGAGCGAAAAGGGCCCCATACGTTTTCTGCTCCCTTTTGGACCAGGAATCCAACTGCGCCATGCGCGGGCCTCTCCGGGCACCGTAAAAAACCTCATTTTCGTAACCCTAACCCTAGATGTGGGTATGGCAATTTGCAATGGTTCGGCAACGAAACTCCTGAGCGAAAAGGGCCCCATACGTTTTCTGCTCCCTTTTGGACCAGGAATCCAACTGCGCCATGCGCGGGCCTCTCCGGGCACCGGAAAAAACCTCATTTTCGTAACCCTAACCCTAGATGTGGGTATGGCAATTTGCAATGGTTCGGCAACGAAACTCCTGAGCGAAAAGGGCCCCATACGTTTTCTGCTCCCTTTTGGACCAGGAATCCAACTGCGCCATGCGCGGGCCTCTCCGGGCACCGTAAAAAACCTCATTTTCGTAACCCTAACCCTAGGTGCTAGTCGGGGTTAGACAATTGCTCGGCAACGAAACTCCTGAGCGAAAAGGGCCCCATACGTTTTCTGCTCCCTTTTGGACCAGGAATCCAACTGCGCCATGCGCGGGCCTCTCCGGGCACAGTAAAAAACCTCATTTTCGTAACCCTAACCCTAGATGTGGGTATGGCAATTTGCAATGGTTCGGCAACGAAACTCCTGAGCGAAAAGGGCCCCATACGTTTTCTCCTCCCTTTTGGACCAGGAATCCAACTGCGCCATGCGCGGGCCTCTCCGGGCACCGTAAAAAACCTCATTTTCGTAACCCTAACCCTAGGTGCTAGTCGGGGTTAGACAATTGCTCGGCAACGAAACTCCTGAGCGAAAAGGGCCCCATACGTTTTCAGCTCCCTTTTGGACCAGGAATCCAACTGCGCCATGCGCGGGCCTCTCCGGGCACCGTAAAAAACCTCATTTTCGTAACCCTAACCCTAGATGTGGGTATGGCAATTTGCAATGGTTCGGCAACGAAACTCCTGAGCGAAAAGGGCCCCATACGTTTTCTGCTCCCTTTTGGACCAGGAATCCAACTGCGCCATGCGCGGGCCTCTCCGGGCACCGTAAAAAACCTCATTTTCGTAACCCTAACCCTAGGTGCTAGTCGGGGTTAGACAATTGCTCGGCAACGAAACTCCTGAGCGAAAAGGGCCCCATACGTTTTCTGCTCCCTTTTGGACCAGGAATCCAACTGCGCCATGCGCGGGCCTCTCCGGGCACAGTAAAAAACCTCATTTTCGTAACCCTAACCCTAGATGTGGGTATGGCAATTTGCAATGGTTCGGCAACGAAACTCCTGAGCGAAAAGGGCCCCATACGTTTTCTCCTCCCTTTTGGACCAGGAATCCAACTGCGCCATGCGCGGGCCTCTCCGGGCACCGTAAAAAACCTCATTTTCGTAACCCTAACCCTAGATGTGGGTATGGCAATTTGCAATGGTTCGGCAACGAAACTCCTGAGCGAAAAGGGCCCCATACGTTTTCTGCTCCCTTTTGGACCAGGAATCCAACTGCGCCATGCGCGGGCCTCTCCGGGCACCGTAAAAAACCTCATTTTCGTAACCCTAACCCTAGATGTGGGTATGGCAATTTGCAATGGTTCAGCAACGAAACTCCTGAGCGAAAAGGGCCCCATACGTTTTCTGCTCCCTTTTGGACCAGGAATCCAACTGCGCCATGCGCGGGCCTCTCCGGGCACCGTAAAAAACCTCATTTTCGTAACCCTAACCCTAGGTGCTAGTCGGGGTTAGACAATTGCTCGGCAACGAAACTCCTGAGCGAAAAGGGCCCCATACGTTTTCTGCTCCCTTTTGGACCAGGAATCCAACTGCGCCATGCGCGGGCCTCTCCGGGCACAGTAAAAAACCTCATTTTCGTAACCCTAACCCTAGATGTGGGTATGGCAATTTGCAATGGTTCGGCAACGAAACTCCTGAGCGAAAAGGGCCCCATACGTTTTCTCCTCCCTTTTGGACCAGGAATCCAACTGCGCCATGCGCGGGCCTCTCCGGGCACCGTAAAAAACCTCATTTTCGTAACCCTAACCCTAGGTGCTAGTCGGGGTTAGACAATTGCTCGGCAACGAAACTCCTGAGCGAAAAGGGCCCCATACGTTTTCTGCTCCCTTTTGGACCAGGAATCCAACTGCGCCATGCGCGGGCCTCTCCGGGCACTGTAAAAAACCTCATTTTCGTAACCCTAACCCTAGGTGCTAGTCGGGGTTAGACAATTGCTCGGCAACGAAACTCCTGAGCGAAAAGGGCCCCATACGTTTTCTGCTCCCTTTTGGACCAGGAATCCAACTGCGCCATGCGCGGGCCTCTACGGGCACCGTAAAAAACCTCATTTTCGTAACCCTAACCCTAGATGTGGGTATGGCAATTTGCAATGGTTCGGCAACGAAACTCCTGAGCGAAAAGGGCCCCATACGTTTTCTGCTCCCTTTTGGACCAGGAATCCAACTGCGCCATGCGCGGGCCTCTCCGGGCACCGTAAAAAACCTCATTTTCGTAACCCTAACCCTAGATGTGGGTATGGCAATTTGCAATGGTTCGGCAACGAAACTCCTGAGCGAAAAGGGCCCCATACGTTTTCTGCTCCCTTTTGGACCAGGAATCCAACTGCGCCATGCGCGGGCCTCTCCGGGCACCGTAAAAAACCTCATTTTCGTAACCCTAACCCTAGATGTGGGTATGGCAATTTGCAATGGTTCGGCAACGAAACTCCTGAGCGAAAAGGGCCCCATACATTTTCTGCTCCCTTTTGGACCAGGAATCCAACTGCGCCATGCGCGGGCCTCTCCGGGCACCGTAAAAAACCTCATTTTCGTAACCCTAACCCTAGATGTGGGTATGGCAATTTGCAATGGTTCGGCAACGAAACTCCTGAGCGAAAAGGGCCCCATACGTTTTCTGCTCCCTTTTGGACCAGGAATCCAACTGCGCCATGCGCGGGCCTCTCCGGGCACAGTAAAAAACCTCATTTTCGTAACCCTAACCCTAGATGTGGGTATGGCAATTTGCAATGGTTCGGCAACGAAACTCCTGAGCGAAAAGGGCCCCATACGTTTTCTCCTCCCTTTTGGACCAGGAATCCAACTGCGCCATGCGCGGGCCTCTCCGGGCACCGTAAAAAACCTCATTTTCGTAACCCTAACCCTAGATGTGGGTATGGCAATTTGCAATGGTTCGGCAACGAAACTCCTGAGCGAAAAGGGCCCCATACGTTTTCTGCTCCCTTTTGGACCAGGAATCCAACTGCGCCATGCGCGGGCCTCTCCGGGCACCGTAAAAAACCTAATTTTCGTAACCCTAACCCTAGATGTGGGTATGGCAATTTGCAATGGTTCGGCAACGAAACTCCTGAGCGAAAAGGGCCCCATACGTTTTCTGCTCCCTTTTGGACCAGGAATCCAACTGCGCCATGCGCGGGCCTCTCCGGGCACCGTAAAAAACCTCATTTTCGTAACCCTAACCCTAGGTGCTAGTCGGGGTTAGACAATTGCTCGGCAACGAAACTCCTGAGCGAAAAGGGCCCCATACGTTTTCTGCTCCCTTTTGGACCAGGAATCCAACTGCGCCATGCGCGGGCCTCTCCGGGCACCGTAAAAAAACCTCATTTTCGTAACCCTAACCCTAGATGTGGGTATGGCAATTTGCAATGGTTCGGCAACGAAACTCCTGAGCGAAAAGGGCCCCATACGTTTTCTGCTCCCTTTTGGACCAGGAATCCAACTGCGCCATGCGCGGGCCTCTCCGGGCACTGTAAAAAACCTCATTTTCGTAACCCTAACCCTAGATGTGGGTATGGCAATTTGCAATGGTTCGGCAACGAAACTCCTGAGCGAAAAGGGCCCCATACGTTTTCTGCTCCCTTTTGGACCAGGAATCCAACTGCGCCATGCGCGGGCCTCTCCGGGCACCGTAAAAAACCTCATTTTCGTAACCCTAACCCTAGGTGCTAGTCGGGGTTAGACAATTGCTCGGCAACGAAACTCCTGAGCGAAAAGGGCCCCATACGTTTTCTGCTCCCTTTTGGACCAGGAATCCAACTGCGCCATGCGCGGGCCTCTCCGGGCACAGTAAAAAACCTCATTTTCGTAACCCTAACCCTAGATGTGGGTATGGCAATTTGCAATGGTTCGGCAACGAAACTCCTGAGCGAAAAGGGCCCCATACGTTTTCTCCTCCCTTTTGGACCAGGAATCCAACTGCGCCATGCGCGGGCCTCTCCGGGCACCGTAAAAAACCTCATTTTCGTAACCCTAACCCTAGGTGCTAGTCGGGGTTAGACAATTGCTCGGCAACGAAACTCCTGAGCGAAAAGGGCCCCATACGTTTTCTGCTCCCTTTTGGACCAGGAATCCAACTGCGCCATGCGCGGGCCTCTCCGGGCACCGTAAAAAACCTCATTTTCGTAACCCTAACCCTAGATGTGGGTATGGCAATTTGCAATGGTTCGGCAACGAAACTCCTGAGCGAAAAGGGCCCCATACGTTTTCTGCTCCCTTTTGGACCAGGAATCCAACTGCGCCATGCGCGGGCCTCTCCGGGCACCGTAAAAAACCTCATTTTCGTAACCCTAACCCTAGGTGCTAGTCGGGGTTAGACAATTGCTCGGCAACGAAACTCCTGAGCGAAAAGGGCCCCATACGTTTTCTGCTCCCTTTTGGACCAGGAATCCAACTGCGCCATGCGCGGGCCTCTCCGGGCACAGTAAAAAACCTCATTTTCCTAACCCTAACCCTAGATGTGGGTATGGCAATTTGCAATGGTTCGGCAACGAAACTCCTGAGCGAAAAGGGCCCCATACGTTTTCTCCTCCCTTTTGGACCAGGAATCCAACTGCGCCATGCGCGGGCCTCTCCGGGCACCGTAAAAAACCTCATTTTCGTAACCCTAACCCTAGGTGCTAGTCGGGGTTAGACAATTGCTCGGCAACGAAACTCCTGAGCGAAAAGGGCCCCATACGTTTTCTGCTCCCTTTTGGACCAGGAATCCAACTGCGCCATGCGCGGGCCTCTCCGGGCACCGTAAAAAACCTCATTTTCGTAACCCTAACCCTAGATGTGGGTATGGCAATTTGCAATGGTTCGGCAACGAAACTCCTGAGCGAAAAGGGCCCCATACGTTTTCTGCTCCCTTTTGGACCAGGAATCCAACTGCGCCATGCGCGGGCCTCTCCGGTCACCGTAAAAAACCTCATTTTCGTAACCCTAACCCTAGATGTGGGTATGGCAATTTGCAATGGTTCGGCAACGAAACTCCTGAGCGAAAAGGGCCCCATACGTTTTCTGCTCCCTTTTGGACCAGGAATCCAACTGCGCCATGCGCGGGCCTCTCCGGGCACCGTAAAAAACCTCATTTTCGTAACCCTAACCCTAGATGTGGGTATGGCAATTTGCAATGGTTCGGCAACGAAACTCCTGAGCGAAAAGGGCCCCATACGTTTTCTGCTCCCTTTTGGACCAGGAATCCAACTGCGCCATGCGCGGGCCTCTCCGGGCACCGTAAAAAACCTCATTTTCGTAACCCTAACCCTAGATGTGGGTATGGCAATTTGCAATGGTTCGGCAACGAAACTCCTGAGCGAAAAGGGCCCCATACGTTTTCTGCTCCCTTTTGGACCAGGAATCCAACTGCGCCATGCGCGGGCCTCTCCGGGCACCGTAAAAAACCTCATTTTCGTAACCCTAACCCTAGGTGCTAGTCGGGGTTAGACAATTGCTCGGCAACGAAACTCCTGAGCGAAAAGGGCCCCATACGTTTTCTGCTCCCTTTTGGACCAGGAATCCAACTGCGCCATGCGCGGGCCTCTACGGGCACCGTAAAAAACCTCATTTTCGTAACCCTAACCCTAGATGTGGGTATGGCAATTTGCAATGGTTCGGCAACGAAACTCCTGAGCGAAAAGGGCCCCATACGTTTTCTGCTCCCTTTTGGACCAGGAATCCAACTGCGCCATGCGCGGGCCTCTCCGGGCACCGTAAAAAACCTCATTTTCGTAACCCTAACCCTAGATGTGGGTATGGCAATTTGCAATGGTTCGGCAACGAAACTCCTGAGCGAAAAGGGCCCCATACGTTTTCTGCTCCCTTTTGGACCAGGAATCCAACTGCGCCATGCGCGGGCCTCTCCGGGCACCGTAAAAAACCTCATTTTCGTAACCCTAACCCTAGATGTGGGTATGGCAATTTGCAATGGTTCGGCAACGAAACTCCTGAGCGAAAAGGGCCCCATACGTTTTCTGCTCCCTTTTGGACCAGGAATCCAACTGCGCCATGCGCGGGCCTCTCCGGGCACCGTAAAAAACCTCATTTTCGTAACCCTAACCCTAGATGTGGGTATGGCAATTTGCAATGGTTCGGCAACGAAACTCCTGAGCGAAAAGGGCCCCATACGTTTTCTGCTCCCTTTTGGACCAGGAATCCAACTGCGCCATGCGCGGGCCTCTCCGGGCACCGTAAAAAACCTCATTTTCGTAACCCTAACCCTAGATGTGGGTATGGCAATTTGCAATGGTTCGGCAACGAAACTCCTGAGCGAAAAGGGCCCCATACGTTTTCTGCTCCCTTTTGGACCAGGAATCCAACTGCGCCATGCGCGGGCCTCTCCGGGCACCGTAAAAAACCTCATTTTCGTAACCCTAACCCTAGATGTGGGTATGGCAATTTGCAATGGTTCGGCAACGAAACTCCTGAGCGAAAAGGGCCCCATACGTTTTCTGCTCCCTTTTGGACCAGGAATCCAACTGCGCCATGCGCGGGCCTCTCCGGGCACCGTAAAAAACCTCATTTTCGTAACCCTAACCCTAGGTGCTAGTCGGGGTTAGACAATTGCTCGGCAACGAAACTCCTGAGCGAAAAGGGCCCCATACGTTTTCTGCTCCCTTTTGGACCAGGAATCCAACTGCGCCATGCGCGGGCCTCTACGGGCACCGTAAAAAACCTCATTTTCGTAACCCTAACCCTAGATGTGGGTATGGCAATTTGCAATGGTTCGGCAACGAAACTCCTGAGCGAAAAGGGCCCCATACGTTTTCTGCTCCCTTTTGGACCAGGAATCCAACTGCGCCATGCGCGGGCCTCTCCGGGCACCGTAAAAAACTTAATTTTCGTAACCCTAACCCTAGATGTGGGTATGGCAATTTGCAATGGTTCGGCAACGAAACTCCTGAGCGAAAAGGGCCCCATACGTTTTCTGCTCCCTTTTGGACCAGGAATCCAACTGCGCCATGCGCGGGCCTCTCCGGGCACCGTAAAAAACCTCATTTTCGTAACCCTAACCCTAGATGTGGGTATGGCAATTTGCAATGGTTCGGCAACGAAACTCCTGAGCGAAAAGGGCCCCATACGTTTTCTGCTCCCTTTTGGACCAGGAATCCAACTGCGCCATGCGCGGGCCTCTCCGGGCACCGTAAAAAACCTCATTTTCGTAACCCTAACCCTAGATGTGGGTATGGCAATTTGCAATGGTTCGGCAACGAAACTCCTGAGCGAAAAGGGCCCCATACGTTTTCTGCTCCCTTTTGGACCAGGAATCCAACTGCGCCATGCGCGGGCCTCTCCGGGCACCGTAAAAAAACCTCATTTTCGTAACCCTAACCCTAGATGTGGGTATGGCAATTTGCAATGGTTCGGCAACGAAACTCCTGAGCGAAAAGGGCCCCATACGTTTTCTGCTCCCTTTTGGACCAGGAATCCAACTGCGCCATGCGCGGGCCTCTCCGGGCACTGTAAAAAACCTCATTTTCGTAACCCTAACCCTAGATGTGGGTATGGCAATTTGCAATGGTTCGGCAACGAAACTCCTGAGCGAAAAGGGCCCCATACGTTTTCTGCTCCCTTTTGGACCAGGAATCCAACTGCGCCATGCGCGGGCCTCTCCGGGCACCGTAAAAAACCTCATTTTCGTAACCCTAACCCTAGGTGCTAGTCGGGGTTAGACAATTGCTCGGCAACGAAACTCCTGAGCGAAAAGGGCCCCATACGTTTTCTGCTCCCTTTTGGACCAGGAATCCAACTGCGCCATGCGCGGGCCTCTCCGGGCACAGTAAAAAACCTCATTTTCGTAACCCTAACCCTAGATGTGGGTATGGCAATTTGCAATGGTTCGGCAACGAAACTCCTGAGCGAAAAGGGCCCCATACGTTTTCTCCTCCCTTTTGGACCAGGAATCCAACTGCGCCATGCGCGGGCCTCTCCGGGCACCGTAAAAAACCTCATTTTCGTAACCCTAACCCTAGGTGCTAGTCGGGGTTAGACAATTGCTCGGCAACGAAACTCCTGAGCGAAAAGGGCCCCATACGTTTTCTGCTCCCTTTTGGACCAGGAATCCAACTGCGCCATGCGCGGGCCTCTCCGGGCACCGTAAAAAACCTCATTTTCGTAACCCTAACCCTAGATGTGGGTATGGCAATTTGCAATGGTTCGGCAACGAAACTCCTGAGCGAAAAGGGCCCCATACGTTTTCTGCTCCCTTTTGGACCAGGAATCCAACTGCGCCATGCGCGGGCCTCTCCGGGCACCGTAAAAAACCTCATTTTCGTAACCCTAACCCTAGGTGCTAGTCGGGGTTAGACAATTGCTCGGCAACGAAACTCCTGAGCGAAAAGGGCCCCATACGTTTTCTGCTCCCTTTTGGACCAGGAATCCAACTGCGCCATGCGCGGGCCTCTCCGGGCACAGTAAAAAACCTCATTTTCCTAACCCTAACCCTAGATGTGGGTATGGCAATTTGCAATGGTTCGGCAACGAAACTCCTGAGCGAAAAGGGCCCCATACGTTTTCTCCTCCCTTTTGGACCAGGAATCCAACTGCGCCATGCGCGGGCCTCTCCGGGCACCGTAAAAAACCTCATTTTCGTAACCCTAACCCTAGGTGCTAGTCGGGGTTAGACAATTGCTCGGCAACGAAACTCCTGAGCGAAAAGGGCCCCATACGTTTTCTGCTCCCTTTTGGACCAGGAATCCAACTGCGCCATGCGCGGGCCTCTCCGGGCACCGTAAAAAACCTCATTTTCGTAACCCTAACCCTAGATGTGGGTATGGCAATTTGCAATGGTTCGGCAACGAAACTCCTGAGCGAAAAGGGCCCCATACGTTTTCTGCTCCCTTTTGGACCAGGAATCCAACTGCGCCATGCGCGGGCCTCTCCGGTCACCGTAAAAAACCTCATTTTCGTAACCCTAACCCTAGATGTGGGTATGGCAATTTGCAATGGTTCGGCAACGAAACTCCTGAGCGAAAAGGGCCCCATACGTTTTCTGCTCCCTTTTGGACCAGGAATCCAACTGCGCCATGCGCGGGCCTCTCCGGGCACCGTAAAAAACCTCATTTTCGTAACCCTAACCCTAGATGTGGGTATGGCAATTTGCAATGGTTCGGCAACGAAACTCCTGAGCGAAAAGGGCCCCATACGTTTTCTGCTCCCTTTTGGACCAGGAATCCAACTGCGCCATGCGCGGGCCTCTCCGGGCACCGTAAAAAACCTCATTTTCGTAACCCTAACCCTAGATGTGGGTATGGCAATTTGCAATGGTTCGGCAACGAAACTCCTGAGCGAAAAGGGCCCCATACGTTTTCTGCTCCCTTTTGGACCAGGAATCCAACTGCGCCATGCGCGGGCCTCTCCGGGCACCGTAAAAAACCTCATTTTCGTAACCCTAACCCTAGGTGCTAGTCGGGGTTAGACAATTGCTCGGCAACGAAACTCCTGAGCGAAAAGGGCCCCATACGTTTTCTGCTCCCTTTTGGACCAGGAATCCAACTGCGCCATGCGCGGGCCTCTACGGGCACCGTAAAAAACCTCATTTTCGTAACCCTAACCCTAGATGTGGGTATGGCAATTTGCAATGGTTCGGCAACGAAACTCCTGAGCGAAAAGGGCCCCATACGTTTTCTGCTCCCTTTTGGACCAGGAATCCAACTGCGCCATGCGCGGGCCTCTCCGGGCACCGTAAAAAACCTCATTTTCGTAACCCTAACCCTAGATGTGGGTATGGCAATTTGCAATGGTTCGGCAACGAAACTCCTGAGCGAAAAGGGCCCCATACGTTTTCTGCTCCCTTTTGGACCAGGAATCCAACTGCGCCATGCGCGGGCCTCTCCGGGCACCGTAAAAAACCTCATTTTCGTAACCCTAACCCTAGATGTGGGTATGGCAATTTGCAATGGTTCGGCAACGAAACTCCTGAGCGAAAAGGGCCCCATACGTTTTCTGCTCCCTTTTGGACCAGGAATCCAACTGCGCCATGCGCGGGCCTCTCCGGGCACCGTAAAAAACCTCATTTTCGTAACCCTAACCCTAGATGTGGGTATGGCAATTTGCAATGGTTCGGCAACGAAACTCCTGAGCGAAAAGGGCCCCATACGTTTTCTGCTCCCTTTTGGACCAGGAATCCAACTGCGCCATGCGCGGGCCTCTCCGGGCACCGTAAAAAACCTCATTTTCGTAACCCTAACCCTAGATGTGGGTATGGCAATTTGCAATGGTTCGGCAACGAAACTCCTGAGCGAAAAGGGCCCCATACGTTTTCTGCTCCCTTTTGGACCAGGAATCCAACTGCGCCATGCGCGGGCCTCTCCGGGCACCGTAAAAAACCTCATTTTCGTAACCCTAACCCTAGATGTGGGTATGGCAATTTGCAATGGTTCGGCAACGAAACTCCTGAGCGAAAAGGGCCCCATACGTTTTCTGCTCCCTTTTGGACCAGGAATCCAACTGCGCCATGCGCGGGCCTCTCCGGGCACCGTAAAAAACCTCATTTTCGTAACCCTAACCCTAGGTGCTAGTCGGGGTTAGACAATTGCTCGGCAACGAAACTCCTGAGCGAAAAGGGCCCCATACGTTTTCTGCTCCCTTTTGGACCAGGAATCCAACTGCGCCATGCGCGGGCCTCTACGGGCACCGTAAAAAACCTCATTTTCGTAACCCTAACCCTAGATGTGGGTATGGCAATTTGCAATGGTTCGGCAACGAAACTCCTGAGCGAAAAGGGCCCCATACGTTTTCTGCTCCCTTTTGGACCAGGAATCCAACTGCGCCATGCGCGGGCCTCTCCGGGCACCGTAAAAAACTTAATTTTCGTAACCCTAACCCTAGATGTGGGTATGGCAATTTGCAATGGTTCGGCAACGAAACTCCTGAGCGAAAAGGGCCCCATACGTTTTCTGCTCCCTTTTGGACCAGGAATCCAACTGCGCCATGCGCGGGCCTCTCCGGGCACCGTAAAAAACCTCATTTTCGTAACCCTAACCCTAGATGTGGGTATGGCAATTTGCAATGGTTCGGCAACGAAACTCCTGAGCGAAAAGGGCCCCATACGTTTTCTGCTCCCTTTTGGACCAGGAATCCAACTGCGCCATGCGCGGGCCTCTCCGGGCACCGTAAAAAACCTCATTTTCGTAACCCTAACCCTAGATGTGGGTATGGCAATTTGCAATGGTTCGGCAACGAAACTCCTGAGCGAAAAGGGCCCCATACGTTTTCTGCTCCCTTTTGGACCAGGAATCCAACTGCGCCATGCGCGGGCCTCTCCGGGCACCGTAAAAAACCTCATTTTCGTAACCCTAACCCTAGATGTGGGTATGGCAATTTGCAATGGTTCGGCAACGAAACTCCTGAGCGAAAAGGGCCCCATACGTTTTCTGCTCCCTTTTGGACCAGGAATCCAACTGCGCCATGCGCGGGCCTCTCCGGGCACCGTAAAAAACCTCATTTTCGTAACCCTAACCCTAGGTGCTAGTCGGGGTTAGACAATTGCTCGGCAACGAAACTCCTGAGCGAAAAGGGCCCCATACGTTTTCTGCTCCCTTTTGGACCAGGAATCCAACTGCGCCATGCGCGGGCCTCTCCGGGCACAGTAAAAAACCTCATTTTCGTAACCCTAACCCTAGATGTGGGTATGGCAATTTGCAATGGTTCGGCAACGAAACTCCTGAGCGAAAAGGGCCCCATACGTTTTCTCCTCCCTTTTGGACCAGGAATCCAACTGCGCCATGCGCGGGCCTCTCCGGGCACCGTAAAAAACCTCATTTTCGTAACCCTAACCCTAGATGTGGGTATGGCAATTTGCAATGGTTCGGCAACGAAACTCCTGAGCGAAAAGGGCCCCATACGTTTTCTGCTCCCTTTTGGACCAGGAATCCAACTGCGCCATGCGCGGGCCTCTCCGGGCACCGTAAAAAACCTCATTTTCGTAACCCTAACCCTAGATGTGGGTATGGCAATTTGCAATGGTTCAGCAACGAAACTCCTGAGCGAAAAGGGCCCCATACGTTTTCTGCTCCCTTTTGGACCAGGAATCCAACTGCGCCATGCGCGGGCCTCTCCGGGCACCGTAAAAAAACTCATTTTCGTAACCCTAACCCTAGGTGCTAGTCGGGGTTAGACAATTGCTCGGCAACGAAACTCCTGAGCGAAAAGGGCCCCATACGTTTTCTGCTCCCTTTTGGACCAGGAATCCAACTGCGCCATGCGCGGGCCTCTCCGGGCACAGTAAAAAACCTCATTTTCGTAACCCTAACCCTAGATGTGGGTATGGCAATTTGCAATGGTTCGGCAACGAAACTCCTGAGCGAAAAGGGCCCCATACGTTTTCTCCTCCCTTTTGGACCAGGAATCCAACTGCGCCATGCGCGGGCCTCTCCGGGCACCGTAAAAAACCTCATTTTCGTAACCCTAACCCTAGGTGCTAGTCGGGGTTAGACAATTGCTCGGCAACGAAACTCCTGAGCGAAAAGGGCCCCATACGTTTTCTGCTCCCTTTTGGACCAGGAATCCAACTGCGCCATGCGCGGGCCTCTCCGGGCACTGTAAAAAACCTCATTTTCGTAACCCTAACCCTAGGTGCTAGTCGGGGTTAGACAATTGCTCGGCAACGAAACTCCTGAGCGAAAAGGGCCCCATACGTTTTCTGCTCCCTTTTGGACCAGGAATCCAACTGCGCCATGCGCGGGCCTCTACGGGCACCGTAAAAAACCTCATTTTCGTAACCCTAACCCTAGATGTGGGTATGGCAATTTGCAATGGTTCGGCAACGAAACTCCTGAGCGAAAAGGGCCCCATACGTTTTCTGCTCCCTTTTGGACCAGGAATCCAACTGCGCCATGCGCGGGCCTCTCCGGGCACCGTAAAAAACCTCATTTTCGTAACCCTAACCCTAGATGTGGGTATGGCAATTTGCAATGGTTCGGCAACGAAACTCCTGAGCGAAAAGGGCCCCATACGTTTTCTGCTCCCTTTTGGACCAGGAATCCAACTGCGCCATGCGCGGGCCTCTCCGGGCACCGTAAAAAACCTCATTTTCGTAACCCTAACCCTAGATGTGGGTATGGCAATTTGCAATGGTTCGGCAACGAAACTCCTGAGCGAAAAGGGCCCCATACGTTTTCTCCTCCCTTTTGGACCAGGAATCCAACTGCGCCATGCGCGGGCCTCTCCGGGCACCGTAAAAAACCTCATTTTCGTAACCCTAACCCTAGATGTGGGTATGGCAATTTGCAATGGTTCGGCAACGAAACTCCTGAGCGAAAAGGGCCCCATACGTTTTCTCCTCCCTTTTGGACCAGGAATCCAACTGCGCCATGCGCGGGCCTCTCCGGGCACAGTAAAAAACCTCATTTTCGTAACCCTAACCCTAGATGTGGGTATGGCAATTTGCAATGGTTCGGCAACGAAACTCCTGAGCGAAAAGGGCCCCATACGTTTTCTCCTCCCTTTTGGACCAGGAATCCAACTGCGCCATGCGCGGGCCTCTCCGGGCACCGTAAAAAACCTCATTTTCGTAACCCTAACCCTAGATGTGGGTATGGCAATTTGCAATGGTTCGGCAACGAAACTCCTGAGCGAAAAGGGCCCCATACGTTTTCTGCTCCCTTTTGGACCAGGAATCCAACTGCGCCATGCGTGGGCCTCTCCGGGCACCGTAAAAAACCTCATTTTCGTAACCCTAACCCTAGATGTGGGTATGGCAATTTGCAATGGTTCGGCAACGAAACTCCTGAGCGAAAAGGGCCCCATACGTTTTCTGCTCCCTTTTGGACCAGGAATCCAACTGCGCCATGCGCGGGCCTCTCCGGGCACCATAAAAAACCTCATTTTCGTAACCCTAACCCTAGGTGCTAGTCGGGGTTAGACAATTGCTCGGCAACGAAACTCCTGAGCGAAAAGGGCCCCATACGTTTTCTGCTCCCTTTTGGACCAGGAATCCAACTGCGCCATGCGCGGGCCTCTCCGGGCACCGTAAAAAAACCTCATTTTCGTAACCCTAACCCTAGATGTGGGTATGGCAATTTGCAATGGTTCGGCAACGAAACTCCTGAGCGAAAAGGGCCCCATACGTTTTCTGCTCCCTTTTGGACCAGGAATCCAACTGCGCCATGCGCGGGCCTCTCCGGGCACTGTAAAAAACCTCATTTTCGTAACCCTAACCCTAGATGTGGGTATGGCAATTTGCAATGGTTCGGCAACGAAACTCCTGAGCGAAAAGGGCCCCATACGTTTTCTGCTCCCTTTTGGACCAGGAATCCAACTGCGCCATGCGCGGGCCTCTCCGGGCACCGTAAAAAACCTCATTTTCGTAACCCTAACCCTAGATGTGGGTATGGCAATTTGCAATGGTTCGGCAACGAAACTCCTGAGCGAAAAGGGCCCCATACGTTTTCTGCTCCCTTTTGGACCAGGAATCCAACTGCGCCATGCGCGGGCCTCTCCGGGCACCGTAAAAAACCTCATTTTCGTAACCCTAACCCTAGATGTGGGTATGGCAATTTGCAATGGTTCGGCAACGAAACTCCTGAGCGAAAAGGGCCCCATACGTTTTCTGCTCCCTTTTGGACCAGGAATCCAACTGCGCCATGCGCGGGCCTCTCCGGGCACCGTAAAAAACCTCATTTTCGTAACCCTAACCCTAGATGTGGGTATGGCAATTTGCAATGGTTCGGCAACGAAACTCCTGAGCGAAAAGGGCCCCATACGTTTTCTGCTCCCTTTTGGACCAGGAATCCAACTGCGCCATGCGCGGGCCTCTCCGGGCACCGTAAAAAACCTCATTTTCGTAACCCTAACCCTAGGTGCTAGTCGGGGTTAGACAATTGCTCGGCAACGAAACTCCTGAGCGAAAAGGGCCCCATACGTTTTCTGCTCCCTTTTGGACCAGGAATCCAACTGCGCCATGCGCGGGCCTCTCCGGGCACAGTAAAAAACCTCATTTTCGTAACCCTAACCCTAGATGTGGGTATGGCAATTTGCAATGGTTCGGCAACGAAACTCCTGAGCGAAAAGGGCCCCATACGTTTTCTCCTCCCTTTTGGACCAGGAATCCAACTGCGCCATGCGCGGGCCTCTCCGGGCACCGTAAAAAACCTCATTTTCGTAACCCTAACCCTAGATGTGGGTATGGCAATTTGCAATGGTTCGGCAACGAAACTCCTGAGCGAAAAGGGCCCCATACGTTTTCTGCTCCCTTTTGGACCAGGAATCCAACTGCGCCATGCGCGGGCCTCTCCGGGCACCGTAAAAAACCTCATTTTCGTAACCCTAACCCTAGATGTGGGTATGGCAATTTGCAATGGTTCAGCAACGAAACTCCTGAGCGAAAAGGGCCCCATACGTTTTCTGCTCCCTTTTGGACCAGGAATCCAACTGCGCCATGCGCGGGCCTCTCCGGGCACCGTAAAAAAACTCATTTTCGTAACCCTAACCCTAGGTGCTAGTCGGGGTTAGACAATTGCTCGGCAACGAAACTCCTGAGCGAAAAGGGCCCCATACGTTTTCTGCTCCCTTTTGGACCAGGAATCCAACTGCGCCATGCGCGGGCCTCTCCGGGCACAGTAAAAAACCTCATTTTCGTAACCCTAACCCTAGATGTGGGTATGGCAATTTGCAATGGTTCGGCAACGAAACTCCTGAGCGAAAAGGGCCCCATACGTTTTCTCCTCCCTTTTGGACCAGGAATCCAACTGCGCCATGCGCGGGCCTCTCCGGGCACCGTAAAAAACCTCATTTTCGTAACCCTAACCCTAGGTGCTAGTCGGGGTTAGACAATTGCTCGGCAACGAAACTCCTGAGCGAAAAGGGCCCATACGTTTTCTGCTCCCTTTTGGACCAGGAATCCAACTGCGCCATGCGCGGGCCTCTCCGGGCACTGTAAAAAACCTCATTTTCGTAACCCTAACCCTAGGTGCTAGTCGGGGTTAGACAATTGCTCGGCAACGAAACTCCTGAGCGAAAAGGGCCCCATACGTTTTCTGCTCCCTTTTGGACCAGGAATCCAACTGCGCCATGCGCGGGCCTCTACGGGCACCGTAAAAAACCTCATTTTCGTAACCCTAACCCTAGATGTGGGTATGGCAATTTGCAATGGTTCGGCAACGAAACTCCTGAGCGAAAAGGGCCCCATACGTTTTCTGCTCCCTTTTGGACCAGGAATCCAACTGCGCCATGCGCGGGCCTCTCCGGGCACCGTAAAAAACCTCATTTTCGTAACCCTAACCCTAGATGTGGGTATGGCAATTTGCAATGGTTCGGCAACGAAACTCCTGAGCGAAAAGGGCCCCATACGTTTTCTGCTCCCTTTTGGACCAGGAATCCAACTGCGCCATGCGCGGGCCTCTCCGGGCACCGTAAAAAACCTCATTTTCGTAACCCTAACCCTAGATGTGGGTATGGCAATTTGCAATGGTTCGGCAACGAAACTCCTGAGCGAAAAGGGCCCCATACGTTTTCTCCTCCCTTTTGGACCAGGAATCCAACTGCGCCATGCGCGGGCCTCTCCGGGCACCGTAAAAAACCTCATTTTCGTAACCCTAACCCTAGATGTGGGTATGGCAATTTGCAATGGTTCGGCAACGAAACTCCTGAGCGAAAAGGGCCCCATACGTTTTCTCCTCCCTTTTGGACCAGGAATCCAACTGCGCCATGCGCGGGCCTCTCCGGGCACAGTAAAAAACCTCATTTTCGTAACCCTAACCCTAGATGTGGGTATGGCAATTTGCAATGGTTCGGCAACGAAACTCCTGAGCGAAAAGGGCCCCATACGTTTTCTCCTCCCTTTTGGACCAGGAATCCAACTGCGCCATGCGCGGGCCTCTCCGGGCACCGTAAAAAACCTCATTTTCGTAACCCTAACCCTAGATGTGGGTATGGCAATTTGCAATGGTTCGGCAACGAAACTCCTGAGCGAAAAGGGCCCCATACGTTTTCTGCTCCCTTTTGGACCAGGAATCCAACTGCGCCATGCGCGGGCCTCTCCGGGCACCGTAAAAAACCTCATTTTCGTAACCCTAACCCTAGATGTGGGTATGGCAATTTGCAATGGTTCGGCAACGAAACTCCTGAGCGAAAAGGGCCCCATACGTTTTCTGCTCCCTTTTGGACCAGGAATCCAACTGCGCCATGCGCGGGCCTCTCCGGGCACCGTAAAAAACCTCATTTTCGTAACCCTAACCCTAGGTGCTAGTCGGGGTTAGACAATTGCTCGGCAACGAAACTCCTGAGCGAAAAGGGCCCCATACGTTTTCTGCTCCCTTTTGGACCAGGAATCCAACTGCGCCATGCGCGGGCCTCTCCGGGCACCGTAAAAAAACCTCATTTTCGTAACCCTAACCCTAGATGTGGGTATGGCAATTTGCAATGGTTCGGCAACGAAACTCCTGAGCGAAAAGGGCCCCATACGTTTTCTGCTCCCTTTTGGACCAGGAATCCAACTGCGCCATGCGCGGGCCTCTCCGGGCACTGTAAAAAACCTCATTTTCGTAACCCTAACCCTAGATGTGGGTATGGCAATTTGCAATGGTTCGGCAACGAAACTCCTGAGCGAAAAGGGCCCCATACGTTTTCTGCTCCCTTTTGGACCAGGAATCCAACTGCGCCATGCGCGGGCCTCTCCGGGCACCGTAAAAAACCTCATTTTCGTAACCCTAACCCTAGGTGCTAGTCGGGGTTAGACAATTGCTCGGCAACGAAACTCCTGAGCGAAAAGGGCCCCATACGTTTTCTGCTCCCTTTTGGACCAGGAATCCAACTGCGCCATGCGCGGGCCTCTCCGGGCACAGTAAAAAACCTCATTTTCGTAACCCTAACCCTAGATGTGGGTATGGCAATTTGCAATGGTTCGGCAACGAAACTCCTGAGCGAAAAGGGCCCCATACGTTTTCTCCTCCCTTTTGGACCAGGAATCCAACTGCGCCATGCGCGGGCCTCTCCGGGCACCGTAAAAAACCTCATTTTCGTAACCCTAACCCTAGGTGCTAGTCGGGGTTAGACAATTGCTCGGCAACGAAACTCCTGAGCGAAAAGGGCCCCATACGTTTTCTGCTCCCTTTTGGACCAGGAATCCAACTGCGCCATGCGCGGGCCTCTCCGGGCACCGTAAAAAACCTCATTTTCGTAACCCTAACCCTAGATGTGGGTATGGCAATTTGCAATGGTTCGGCAACGAAACTCCTGAGCGAAAAGGGCCCCATACGTTTTCTGCTCCCTTTTGGACCAGGAATCCAACTGCGCCATGCGCGGGCCTCTCCGGGCACCGTAAAAAACCTCATTTTCGTAACCCTAACCCTAGGTGCTAGTCGGGGTTAGACAATTGCTCGGCAACGAAACTCCTGAGCGAAAAGGGCCCCATACGTTTTCTGCTCCCTTTTGGACCAGGAATCCAACTGCGCCATGCGCGGGCCTCTCCGGGCACAGTAAAAAACCTCATTTTCCTAACCCTAACCCTAGATGTGGGTATGGCAATTTGCAATGGTTCGGCAACGAAACTCCTGAGCGAAAAGGGCCCCATACGTTTTCTCCTCCCTTTTGGACCAGGAATCCAACTGCGCCATGCGCGGGCCTCTCCGGGCACCGTAAAAAACCTCATTTTCGTAACCCTAACCCTAGGTGCTAGTCGGGGTTAGACAATTGCTCGGCAACGAAACTCCTGAGCGAAAAGGGCCCCATACGTTTTCTGCTCCCTTTTGGACCAGGAATCCAACTGCGCCATGCGCGGGCCTCTCCGGGCACCGTAAAAAACCTCATTTTCGTAACCCTAACCCTAGATGTGGGTATGGCAATTTGCAATGGTTCGGCAACGAAACTCCTGAGCGAAAAGGGCCCCATACGTTTTCTGCTCCCTTTTGGACCAGGAATCCAACTGCGCCATGCGCGGGCCTCTCCGGGCACCGTAAAAAACCTCATTTTCGTAACCCTAACCCTAGGTGCTAGTCGGGGTTAGACAATTGCTCGGCAACGAAACTCCTGAGCGAAAAGGGCCCCATACGTTTTCTGCTCCCTTTTGGACCAGGAATCCAACTGCGCCATGCGCGGGCCTCTCCGGGCACAGTAAAAAACCTCATTTTCGTAACCCTAACCCTAGATGTGGGTATGGCAATTTGCAATGGTTCGGCAACGAAACTCCTGAGCGAAAAGGGCCCCATACGTTTTCTGCTCCCTTTTGGACCAGGAATCCAACTGCGCCATGCGCGGGCCTCTCCGGGCACCGTAAAAAACCTCATTTTCGTAACCCTAACCCTAGATGTGGGTATGGCAATTTGCAATGGTTCGGCAACGAAACTCCTGAGCGAAAAGGGCCCCATACGTTTTCTGCTCCCTTTTGGACCAGGAATCCAACTGCGCCATGCGCGGGCCTCTCCGGGCACCGTAAAAAACCTCATTTTCGTAACCCTAACCCTAGATGTGGGTATGGCAATTTGCAATGGTTCGGCAACGAAACTCCTGAGCGAAAAGGGCCCCATACGTTTTCTGCTCCCTTTTGGACCAGGAATCCAACTGCGCCATGCGCGGGCCTCTCCGGGCACCGTAAAAAACCTCATTTTCGTAACCCTAACCCTAGATGTGGGTATGGCAATTTGCAATGGTTCGGCAACGAAACTCCTGAGCGAAAAGGGCCCCATACGTTTTCTGCTCCCTTTTGGACCAGGAATCCAACTGCGCCATGCGCGGGCCTCTCCGGGCACCGTAAAAAACCTCATTTTCGTAACCCTAACCCTAGGTGCTAGTCGGGGTTAGACAATTGCTCGGCAACGAAACTCCTGAGCGAAAAGGGCCCCATACGTTTTCTGCTCCCTTTTGGACCAGGAATCCAACTGCGCCATGCGCGGGCCTCTCCGGGCACAGTAAAAAACCTCATTTTCGTAACCCTAACCCTAGATGTGGGTATGGCAATTTGCAATGGTTCGGCAACGAAACTCCTGAGCGAAAAGGGCCCCATACGTTTTCTCCTCCCTTTTGGACCAGGAATCCAACTGCGCCATGCGCGGGCCTCTCCGGGCACCGTAAAAAACCTCATTTTCGTAACCCTAACCCTAGATGTGGGTATGGCAATTTGCAATGGTTCGGCAACGAAACTCCTGAGCGAAAAGGGCCCCATACGTTTTCTGCTCCCTTTTGGACCAGGAATCCAACTGCGCCATGCGCGGGCCTCTCCGGGCACCGTAAAAAACCTCATTTTCGTAACCCTAACCCTAGATGTGGGTATGGCAATTTGCAATGGTTCAGCAACGAAACTCCTGAGCGAAAAGGGCCCCATACGTTTTCTGCTCCCTTTTGGACCAGGAATCCAACTGCGCCATGCGCGGGCCTCTCCGGGCACCGTAAAAAAACTCATTTTCGTAACCCTAACCCTAGGTGCTAGTCGGGGTTAGACAATTGCTCGGCAACGAAACTCCTGAGCGAAAAGGGCCCCATACGTTTTCTGCTCCCTTTTGGACCAGGAATCCAACTGCGCCATGCGCGGGCCTCTCCGGGCACAGTAAAAAACCTCATTTTCGTAACCCTAACCCTAGATGTGGGTATGGCAATTTGCAATGGTTCGGCAACGAAACTCCTGAGCGAAAAGGGCCCCATACGTTTTCTCCTCCCTTTTGGACCAGGAATCCAACTGCGCCATGCGCGGGCCTCTCCGGGCACCGTAAAAAACCTCATTTTCGTAACCCTAACCCTAGGTGCTAGTCGGGGTTAGACAATTGCTCGGCAACGAAACTCCTGAGCGAAAAGGGCCCCATACGTTTTCTGCTCCCTTTTGGACCAGGAATCCAACTGCGCCATGCGCGGGCCTCTCCGGGCACTGTAAAAAACCTCATTTTCGTAACCCTAACCCTAGGTGCTAGTCGGGGTTAGACAATTGCTCGGCAACGAAACTCCTGAGCGAAAAGGGCCCCATACGTTTTCTGCTCCCTTTTGGACCAGGAATCCAACTGCGCCATGCGCGGGCCTCTACGGGCACCGTAAAAAACCTCATTTTCGTAACCCTAACCCTAGATGTGGGTATGGCAATTTGCAATGGTTCGGCAACGAAACTCCTGAGCGAAAAGGGCCCCATACGTTTTCTGCTCCCTTTTGGACCAGGAATCCAACTGCGCCATGCGCGGGCCTCTCCGGGCACCGTAAAAAACCTCATTTTCGTAACCCTAACCCTAGATGTGGGTATGGCAATTTGCAATGGTTCGGCAACGAAACTCCTGAGCGAAAAGGGCCCCATACGTTTTCTGCTCCCTTTTGGACCAGGAATCCAACTGCGCCATGCGCGGGCCTCTCCGGGCACCGTAAAAAACCTCATTTTCGTAACCCTAACCCTAGATGTGGGTATGGCAATTTGCAATGGTTCGGCAACGAAACTCCTGAGCGAAAAGGGCCCCATACGTTTTCTCCTCCCTTTTGGACCAGGAATCCAACTGCGCCATGCGCGGGCCTCTCCGGGCACCGTAAAAAACCTCATTTTCGTAACCCTAACCCTAGATGTGGGTATGGCAATTTGCAATGGTTCGGCAACGAAACTCCTGAGCGAAAAGGGCCCCATACGTTTTCTCCTCCCTTTTGGACCAGGAATCCAACTGCGCCATGCGCGGGCCTCTCCGGGCACAGTAAAAAACCTCATTTTCGTAACCCTAACCCTAGATGTGGGTATGGCAATTTGCAATGGTTCGGCAACGAAACTCCTGAGCGAAAAGGGCCCCATACGTTTTCTCCTCCCTTTTGGACCAGGAATCCAACTGCGCCATGCGCGGGCCTCTCCGGGCACCGTAAAAAACCTCATTTTCGTAACCCTAACCCTAGATGTGGGTATGGCAATTTGCAATGGTTCGGCAACGAAACTCCTGAGCGAAAAGGGCCCCATACGTTTTCTGCTCCCTTTTGGACCAGGAATCCAACTGCGCCATGCGCGGGCCTCTCCGGGCACCGTAAAAAACCTCATTTTCGTAACCCTAACCCTAGATGTGGGTATGGCAATTTGCAATGGTTCGGCAACGAAACTCCTGAGCGAAAAGGGCCCCATACGTTTTCTGCTCCCTTTTGGACCAGGAATCCAACTGCGCCATGCGCGGGCCTCTCCGGGCACCGTAAAAAACCTCATTTTCGTAACCCTAACCCTAGGTGCTAGTCGGGGTTAGACAATTGCTCGGCAACGAAACTCCTGAGCGAAAAGGGCCCCATACGTTTTCTGCTCCCTTTTGGACCAGGAATCCAACTGCGCCATGCGCGGGCCTCTCCGGGCACCGTAAAAAAACCTCATTTTCGTAACCCTAACCCTAGATGTGGGTATGGCAATTTGCAATGGTTCGGCAACGAAACTCCTGAGCGAAAAGGGCCCCATACGTTTTCTGCTCCCTTTTGGACCAGGAATCCAACTGCGCCATGCGCGGGCCTCTCCGGGCACTGTAAAAAACCTCATTTTCGTAACCCTAACCCTAGATGTGGGTATGGCAATTTGCAATGGTTCGGCAACGAAACTCCTGAGCGAAAAGGGCCCCATACGTTTTCTGCTCCCTTTTGGACCAGGAATCCAACTGCGCCATGCGCGGGCCTCTCCGGGCACCGTAAAAAACCTCATTTTCGTAACCCTAACCCTAGGTGCTAGTCGGGGTTAGACAATTGCTCGGCAACGAAACTCCTGAGCGAAAAGGGCCCCATACGTTTTCTGCTCCCTTTTGGACCAGGAATCCAACTGCGCCATGCGCGGGCCTCTCCGGGCACAGTAAAAAACCTCATTTTCGTAACCCTAACCCTAGATGTGGGTATGGCAATTTGCAATGGTTCGGCAACGAAACTCCTGAGCGAAAAGGGCCCCATACGTTTTCTCCTCCCTTTTGGACCAGGAATCCAACTGCGCCATGCGCGGGCCTCTCCGGGCACCGTAAAAAACCTCATTTTCGTAACCCTAACCCTAGGTGCTAGTCGGGGTTAGACAATTGCTCGGCAACGAAACTCCTGAGCGAAAAGGGCCCCATACGTTTTCTGCTCCCTTTTGGACCAGGAATCCAACTGCGCCATGCGCGGGCCTCTCCGGGCACCGTAAAAAACCTCATTTTCGTAACCCTAACCCTAGATGTGGGTATGGCAATTTGCAATGGTTCGGCAACGAAACTCCTGAGCGAAAAGGGCCCCATACGTTTTCTGCTCCCTTTTGGACCAGGAATCCAACTGCGCCATGCGCGGGCCTCTCCGGGCACCGTAAAAAACCTCATTTTCGTAACCCTAACCCTAGGTGCTAGTCGGGGTTAGACAATTGCTCGGCAACGAAACTCCTGAGCGAAAAGGGCCCCATACGTTTTCTGCTCCCTTTTGGACCAGGAATCCAACTGCGCCATGCGCGGGCCTCTCCGGGCACAGTAAAAAACCTCATTTTCCTAACCCTAACCCTAGATGTGGGTATGGCAATTTGCAATGGTTCGGCAACGAAACTCCTGAGCGAAAAGGGCCCCATACGTTTTCTCCTCCCTTTTGGACCAGGAATCCAACTGCGCCATGCGCGGGCCTCTCCGGGCACCGTAAAAAACCTCATTTTCGTAACCCTAACCCTAGGTGCTAGTCGGGGTTAGACAATTGCTCGGCAACGAAACTCCTGAGCGAAAAGGGCCCCATACGTTTTCTGCTCCCTTTTGGACCAGGAATCCAACTGCGCCATGCGCGGGCCTCTCCGGGCACCGTAAAAAACCTCATTTTCGTAACCCTAACCCTAGATGTGGGTATGGCAATTTGCAATGGTTCGGCAACGAAACTCCTGAGCGAAAAGGGCCCCATACGTTTTCTGCTCCCTTTTGGACCAGGAATCCAACTGCGCCATGCGCGGGCCTCTCCGGGCACCGTAAAAAACCTCATTTTCGTAACCCTAACCCTAGGTGCTAGTCGGGGTTAGACAATTGCTCGGCAACGAAACTCCTGAGCGAAAAGGGCCCCATACGTTTTCTGCTCCCTTTTGGACCAGGAATCCAACTGCGCCATGCGCGGGCCTCTCCGGGCACAGTAAAAAACCTCATTTTCGTAACCCTAACCCTAGATGTGGGTATGGCAATTTGCAATGGTTCGGCAACGAAACTCCTGAGCGAAAAGGGCCCCATACGTTTTCTGCTCCCTTTTGGACCAGGAATCCAACTGCGCCATGCGCGGGCCTCTCCGGGCACCGTAAAAAACCTCATTTTCGTAACCCTAACCCTAGATGTGGGTATGGCAATTTGCAATGGTTCGGCAACGAAACTCCTGAGCGAAAAGGGCCCCATACGTTTTCTGCTCCCTTTTGGACCAGGAATCCAACTGCGCCATGCGCGGGCCTCTCCGGGCACCGTAAAAAACCTCATTTTCGTAACCCTAACCCTAGATGTGGGTATGGCAATTTGCAATGGTTCGGCAACGAAACTCCTGAGCGAAAAGGGCCCCATACGTTTTCTGCTCCCTTTTGGACCAGGAATCCAACTGCGCCATGCGCGGGCCTCTCCGGGCACCGTAAAAAACCTCATTTTCGTAACCCTAACCCTAGATGTGGGTATGGCAATTTGCAATGGTTCGGCAACGAAACTCCTGAGCGAAAAGGGCCCCATACGTTTTCTGCTCCCTTTTGGACCAGGAATCCAACTGCGCCATGCGCGGGCCTCTCCGGGCACCGTAAAAAACCTCATTTTCGTAACCCTAACCCTAGGTGCTAGTCGGGGTTAGACAATTGCTCGGCAACGAAACTCCTGAGCGAAAAGGGCCCCATACGTTTTCTGCTCCCTTTTGGACCAGGAATCCAACTGCGCCATGCGCGGGCCTCTCCGGGCACAGTAAAAAACCTCATTTTCGTAACCCTAACCCTAGATGTGGGTATGGCAATTTGCAATGGTTCGGCAACGAAACTCCTGAGCGAAAAGGGCCCCATACGTTTTCTCCTCCCTTTTGGACCAGGAATCCAACTGCGCCATGCGCGGGCCTCTCCGGGCACCGTAAAAAACCTCATTTTCGTAACCCTAACCCTAGGTGCTAGTCGGGGTTAGACAATTGCTCGGCAACGAAACTCCTGAGCGAAAAGGGCCCCATACGTTTTCAGCTCCCTTTTGGACCAGGAATCCAACTGCGCCATGCGCGGGCCTCTCCGGGCACCGTAAAAAACCTCATTTTCGTAACCCTAACCCTAGATGTGGGTATGGCAATTTGCAATGGTTCGGCAACGAAACTCCTGAGCGAAAAGGGCCCCATACGTTTTCTGCTCCCTTTTGGACCAGGAATCCAACTGCGCCATGCGCGGGCCTCTCCGGGCACCGTAAAAAACCTCATTTTCGTAACCCTAACCCTAGGTGCTAGTCGGGGTTAGACAATTGCTCGGCAACGAAACTCCTGAGCGAAAAGGGCCCCATACGTTTTCTGCTCCCTTTTGGACCAGGAATCCAACTGCGCCATGCGCGGGCCTCTCCGGGCACAGTAAAAAACCTCATTTTCGTAACCCTAACCCTAGATGTGGGTATGGCAATTTGCAATGGTTCGGCAACGAAACTCCTGAGCGAAAAGGGCCCCATACGTTTTCTCCTCCCTTTTGGACCAGGAATCCAACTGCGCCATGCGCGGGCCTCTCCGGGCACCGTAAAAAACCTCATTTTCGTAACCCTAACCCTAGATGTGGGTATGGCAATTTGCAATGGTTCGGCAACGAAACTCCTGAGCGAAAAGGGCCCCATACGTTTTCTGCTCCCTTTTGGACCAGGAATCCAACTGCGCCATGCGCGGGCCTCTCCGGGCACCGTAAAAAACCTCATTTTCGTAACCCTAACCCTAGATGTGGGTATGGCAATTTGCAATGGTTCAGCAACGAAACTCCTGAGCGAAAAGGGCCCCATACGTTTTCTGCTCCCTTTTGGACCAGGAATCCAACTGCGCCATGCGCGGGCCTCTCCGGGCACCGTAAAAAACCTCATTTTCGTAACCCTAACCCTAGGTGCTAGTCGGGGTTAGACAATTGCTCGGCAACGAAACTCCTGAGCGAAAAGGGCCCCATACGTTTTCTGCTCCCTTTTGGACCAGGAATCCAACTGCGCCATGCGCGGGCCTCTCCGGGCACAGTAAAAAACCTCATTTTCGTAACCCTAACCCTAGATGTGGGTATGGCAATTTGCAATGGTTCGGCAACGAAACTCCTGAGCGAAAAGGGCCCCATACGTTTTCTCCTCCCTTTTGGACCAGGAATCCAACTGCGCCATGCGCGGGCCTCTCCGGGCACCGTAAAAAACCTCATTTTCGTAACCCTAACCCTAGGTGCTAGTCGGGGTTAGACAATTGCTCGGCAACGAAACTCCTGAGCGAAAAGGGCCCCATACGTTTTCTGCTCCCTTTTGGACCAGGAATCCAACTGCGCCATGCGCGGGCCTCTCCGGGCACTGTAAAAAACCTCATTTTCGTAACCCTAACCCTAGGTGCTAGTCGGGGTTAGACAATTGCTCGGCAACGAAACTCCTGAGCGAAAAGGGCCCCATACGTTTTCTGCTCCCTTTTGGACCAGGAATCCAACTGCGCCATGCGCGGGCCTCTACGGGCACCGTAAAAAACCTCATTTTCGTAACCCTAACCCTAGATGTGGGTATGGCAATTTGCAATGGTTCGGCAACGAAACTCCTGAGCGAAAAGGGCCCCATACGTTTTCTGCTCCCTTTTGGACCAGGAATCCAACTGCGCCATGCGCGGGCCTCTCCGGGCACCGTAAAAAACCTCATTTTCGTAACCCTAACCCTAGATGTGGGTATGGCAATTTGCAATGGTTCGGCAACGAAACTCCTGAGCGAAAAGGGCCCCATACGTTTTCTGCTCCCTTTTGGACCAGGAATCCAACTGCGCCATGCGCGGGCCTCTCCGGGCACCGTAAAAAACCTCATTTTCGTAACCCTAACCCTAGATGTGGGTATGGCAATTTGCAATGGTTCGGCAACGAAACTCCTGAGCGAAAAGGGCCCCATACGTTTTCTGCTCCCTTTTGGACCAGGAATCCAACTGCGCCATGCGCGGGCCTCTCCGGGCACCGTAAAAAACCTCATTTTCGTAACCCTAACCCTAGGTGCTAGTCGGGGTTAGACAATTGCTCGGCAACGAAACTCCTGAGCGAAAAGGGCCCCATACGTTTTCTGCTCCCTTTTGGACCAGGAATCCAACTGCGCCATGCGCGGGCCTCTCCGGGCACAGTAAAAAACCTCATTTTCCTAACCCTAACCCTAGATGTGGGTATGGCAATTTGCAATGGTTCGGCAACGAAACTCCTGAGCGAAAAGGGCCCCATACGTTTTCTCCTCCCTTTTGGACCAGGAATCCAACTGCGCCATGCGCGGGCCTCTCCGGGCACCGTAAAAAACCTCATTTTCGTAACCCTAACCCTAGGTGCTAGTCGGGGTTAGACAATTGCTCGGCAACGAAACTCCTGAGCGAAAAGGGCCCCATACGTTTTCTGCTCCCTTTTGGACCAGGAATCCAACTGCGCCATGCGCGGGCCTCTCCGGGCACCGTAAAAAACCTCATTTTCGTAACCCTAACCCTAGATGTGGGTATGGCAATTTGCAATGGTTCGGCAACGAAACTCCTGAGCGAAAAGGGCCCCATACGTTTTCTGCTCCCTTTTGGACCAGGAATCCAACTGCGCCATGCGCGGGCCTCTCCGGGCACCGTAAAAAACCTCATTTTCGTAACCCTAACCCTAGGTGCTAGTCGGGGTTAGACAATTGCTCGGCAACGAAACTCCTGAGCGAAAAGGGCCCCATACGTTTTCTGCTCCCTTTTGGACCAGGAATCCAACTGCGCCATGCGCGGGCCTCTCCGGGCACAGTAAAAAACCTCATTTTCGTAACCCTAACCCTAGATGTGGGTATGGCAATTTGCAATGGTTCGGCAACGAAACTCCTGAGCGAAAAGGGCCCCATACGTTTTCTGCTCCCTTTTGGACCAGGAATCCAACTGCGCCATGCGCGGGCCTCTCCGGGCACCGTAAAAAACCTCATTTTCGTAACCCTAACCCTAGATGTGGGTATGGCAATTTGCAATGGTTCGGCAACGAAACTCCTGAGCGAAAAGGGCCCCATACGTTTTCTGCTCCCTTTTGGACCAGGAATCCAACTGCGCCATGCGCGGGCCTCTCCGGGCACCGTAAAAAACCTCATTTTCGTAACCCTAACCCTAGATGTGGGTATGGCAATTTGCAATGGTTCGGCAACGAAACTCCTGAGCGAAAAGGGCCCCATACGTTTTCTGCTCCCTTTTGGACCAGGAATCCAACTGCGCCATGCGCGGGCCTCTCCGGGCACCGTAAAAAACCTCATTTTCGTAACCCTAACCCTAGATGTGGGTATGGCAATTTGCAATGGTTCGGCAACGAAACTCCTGAGCGAAAAGGGCCCCATACGTTTTCTGCTCCCTTTTGGACCAGGAATCCAACTGCGCCATGCGCGGGCCTCTCCGGGCACCGTAAAAAACCTCATTTTCGTAACCCTAACCCTAGGTGCTAGTCGGGGTTAGACAATTGCTCGGCAACGAAACTCCTGAGCGAAAAGGGCCCCATACGTTTTCTGCTCCCTTTTGGACCAGGAATCCAACTGCGCCATGCGCGGGCCTCTCCGGGCACAGTAAAAAACCTCATTTTCGTAACCCTAACCCTAGATGTGGGTATGGCAATTTGCAATGGTTCGGCAACGAAACTCCTGAGCGAAAAGGGCCCCATACGTTTTCTCCTCCCTTTTGGACCAGGAATCCAACTGCGCCATGCGCGGGCCTCTCCGGGCACCGTAAAAAACCTCATTTTCGTAACCCTAACCCTAGATGTGGGTATGGCAATTTGCAATGGTTCGGCAACGAAACTCCTGAGCGAAAAGGGCCCCATACGTTTTCTGCTCCCTTTTGGACCAGGAATCCAACTGCGCCATGCGCGGGCCTCTCCGGGCACCGTAAAAAACCTCATTTTCGTAACCCTAACCCTAGATGTGGGTATGGCAATTTGCAATGGTTCAGCAACGAAACTCCTGAGCGAAAAGGGCCCCATACGTTTTCTGCTCCCTTTTGGACCAGGAATCCAACTGCGCCATGCGCGGGCCTCTCCGGGCACCGTAAAAAACCTCATTTTCGTAACCCTAACCCTAGATGTGGGTATGGCAATTTGCAATGGTTCGGCAACGAAACTCCTGAGCGAAAAGGGCCCCATACGTTTTCTGCTCCCTTTTGGACCAGGAATCCAACTGCGCCATGCGCGGGCCTCTCCGGGCACCGTAAAAAACGTAATTTTCGTAACCCTAACCCTAGATGTGGGTATGGCAATTTGCAATGGTTCGGCAACGAAACTCCTGAGCGAAAAGGGCCCCATACGTTTTCTCCTCCCTTTTGGACCAGGAATCCAACTGCGCCATGCGCGGGCCTCTCCGGGCACCGTAAAAAACCTCATTTTCGTAACCCTAACCCTAGATGTGGGTATGGCAATTTGCAATGGTTCGGCAACGAAACTCCTGAGCGAAAAGGGCCCCATACGTTTTCTCCTCCCTTTTGGACCAGGAATCCAACTGCGCCATGCGCGGGCCTCTCCGGGCACAGTAAAAAACCTCATTTTCGTAACCCTAACCCTAGATGTGGGTATGGCAATTTGCAATGGTTCGGCAACGAAACTCCTGAGCGAAAAGGGCCCCATACGTTTTCTCCTCCCTTTTGGACCAGGAATCCAACTGCGCCATGCGCGGGCCTCTCCGGGCACCGTAAAAAACCTCATTTTCGTAACCCTAACCCTAGATGTGGGTATGGCAATTTGCAATGGTTCGGCAACGAAACTCCTGAGCGAAAAGGGCCCCATACGTTTTCTGCTCCCTTTTGGACCAGGAATCCAACTGCGCCATGCGCGGGCCTCTCCGGGCACCGTAAAAAACCTCATTTTCGTAACCCTAACCCTAGATGTGGGTATGGCAATTTGCAATGGTTCGGCAACGAAACTCCTGAGCGAAAAGGGCCCCATACGTTTTCTGCTCCCTTTTGGACCAGGAATCCAACTGCGCCATGCGCGGGCCTCTCCGGGCACCGTAAAAAACCTCATTTTCGTAACCCTAACCCTAGGTGCTAGTCGGGGTTAGACAATTGCTCGGCAACGAAACTCCTGAGCGAAAAGGGCCCCATACGTTTTCTGCTCCCTTTTGGACCAGGAATCCAACTGCGCCATGCGCGGGCCTCTCCGGGCACCGTAAAAAAACCTCATTTTCGTAACCCTAACCCTAGATGTGGGTATGGCAATTTGCAATGGTTCGGCAACGAAACTCCTGAGCGAAAAGGGCCCCATACGTTTTCTGCTCCCTTTTGGACCAGGAATCCAACTGCGCCATGCGCGGGCCTCTCCGGGCACTGTAAAAAACCTCATTTTCGTAACCCTAACCCTAGATGTGGGTATGGCAATTTGCAATGGTTCGGCAACGAAACTCCTGAGCGAAAAGGGCCCCATACGTTTTCTGCTCCCTTTTGGACCAGGAATCCAACTGCGCCATGCGCGGGCCTCTCCGGGCACCGTAAAAAACCTCATTTTCGTAACCCTAACCCTAGATGTGGGTATGGCAATTTGCAATGGTTCGGCAACGAAACTCCTGAGCGAAAAGGGCCCCATACGTTTTCTCCTCCCTTTTGGACCAGGAATCCAACTGCGCCATGCGCGGGCCTCTCCGGGCACCGTAAAAAACCTCATTTTCGTAACCCTAACCCTAGGTGCTAGTCGGGGTTAGACAATTGCTCGGCAACGAAACTCCTGAGCGAAAAGGGCCCCATACGTTTTCTGCTCCCTTTTGGACCAGGAATCCAACTGCGCCATGCGCGGGCCTCTCCGGGCACTGTAAAAAACCTCATTTTCGTAACCCTAACCCTAGGTGCTAGTCGGGGTTAGACAATTGCTCGGCAACGAAACTCCTGAGCGAAAAGGGCCCCATACGTTTTCTGCTCCCTTTTGGACCAGGAATCCAACTGCGCCATGCGCGGGCCTCTACGGGCACCGTAAAAAACCTCATTTTCGTAACCCTAACCCTAGATGTGGGTATGGCAATTTGCAATGGTTCGGCAACGAAACTCCTGAGCGAAAAGGGCCCCATACGTTTTCTGCTCCCTTTTGGACCAGGAATCCAACTGCGCCATGCGCGGGCCTCTCCGGGCACCGTAAAAAACCTCATTTTCGTAACCCTAACCCTAGATGTGGGTATGGCAATTTGCAATGGTTCGGCAACGAAACTCCTGAGCGAAAAGGGCCCCATACGTTTTCTGCTCCCTTTTGGACCAGGAATCCAACTGCGCCATGCGCGGGCCTCTCCGGGCACCGTAAAAAACCTCATTTTCGTAACCCTAACCCTAGATGTGGGTATGGCAATTTGCAATGGTTCGGCAACGAAACTCCTGAGCGAAAAGGGCCCCATACATTTTCTGCTCCCTTTTGGACCAGGAATCCAACTGCGCCATGCGCGGGCCTCTCCGGGCACCGTAAAAAACCTCATTTTCGTAACCCTAACCCTAGATGTGGGTATGGCAATTTGCAATGGTTCGGCAACGAAACTCCTGAGCGAAAAGGGCCCCATACGTTTTCTGCTCCCTTTTGGACCAGGAATCCAACTGCGCCATGCGCGGGCCTCTCCGGGCACCGTAAAAAACGTAATTTTCGTAACCCTAACCCTAGATGTGGGTATGGCAATTTGCAATGGTTCGGCAACGAAACTCCTGAGCGAAAAGGGCCCCATACGTTTTCTCCTCCCTTTTGGACCAGGAATCCAACTGCGCCATGCGCGGGCCTCTCCGGGCACCGTAAAAAACCTCATTTTCGTAACCCTAACCCTAGATGTGGGTATGGCAATTTGCAATGGTTCGGCAACGAAACTCCTGAGCGAAAAGGGCCCCATACGTTTTCTCCTCCCTTTTGGACCAGGAATCCAACTGCGCCATGCGCGGGCCTCTCCGGGCACAGTAAAAAACCTCATTTTCGTAACCCTAACCCTAGATGTGGGTATGGCAATTTGCAATGGTTCGGCAACGAAACTCCTGAGCGAAAAGGGCCCCATACGTTTTCTCCTCCCTTTTGGACCAGGAATCCAACTGCGCCATGCGCGGGCCTCTCCGGGCACCGTAAAAAACCTCATTTTCGTAACCCTAACCCTAGATGTGGGTATGGCAATTTGCAATGGTTCGGCAACGAAACTCCTGAGCGAAAAGGGCCCCATACGTTTTCTGCTCCCTTTTGGACCAGGAATCCAACTGCGCCATGCGCGGGCCTCTCCGGGCACCGTAAAAAACCTCATTTTCGTAACCCTAACCCTAGGTGCTAGTCGGGGTTAGACAATTGCTCGGCAACGAAACTCCTGAGCGAAAAGGGCCCCATACGTTTTCTGCTCCCTTTTGGACCAGGAATCCAACTGCGCCATGCGCGGGCCTCTCCGGGCACAGTAAAAAACCTCATTTTCCTAACCCTAACCCTAGATGTGGGTATGGCAATTTGCAATGGTTCGGCAACGAAACTCCTGAGCGAAAAGGGCCCCATACGTTTTCTCCTCCCTTTTGGACCAGGAATCCAACTGCGCCATGCGCGGGCCTCTCCGGGCACCGTAAAAAACCTCATTTTCGTAACCCTAACCCTAGGTGCTAGTCGGGGTTAGACAATTGCTCGGCAACGAAACTCCTGAGCGAAAAGGGCCCCATACGTTTTCTGCTCCCTTTTGGACCAGGAATCCAACTGCGCCATGCGCGGGCCTCTCCGGGCACCGTAAAAAACCTCATTTTCGTAACCCTAACCCTAGATGTGGGTATGGCAATTTGCAATGGTTCGGCAACGAAACTCCTGAGCGAAAAGGGCCCCATACGTTTTCTGCTCCCTTTTGGACCAGGAATCCAACTGCGCCATGCGCGGGCCTCTCCGGGCACCGTAAAAAACCTCATTTTCGTAACCCTAACCCTAGGTGCTAGTCGGGGTTAGACAATTGCTCGGCAACGAAACTCCTGAGCGAAAAGGGCCCCATACGTTTTCTGCTCCCTTTTGGACCAGGAATCCAACTGCGCCATGCGCGGGCCTCTCCGGGCACAGTAAAAAACCTCATTTTCGTAACCCTAACCCTAGATGTGGGTATGGCAATTTGCAATGGTTCGGCAACGAAACTCCTGAGCGAAAAGGGCCCCATACGTTTTCTGCTCCCTTTTGGACCAGGAATCCAACTGCGCCATGCGCGGGCCTCTCCGGGCACCGTAAAAAACCTCATTTTCGTAACCCTAACCCTAGATGTGGGTATGGCAATTTGCAATGGTTCGGCAACGAAACTCCTGAGCGAAAAGGGCCCCATACGTTTTCTGCTCCCTTTTGGACCAGGAATCCAACTGCGCCATGCGCGGGCCTCTCCGGGCACCGTAAAAAACCTCATTTTCGTAACCCTAACCCTAGATGTGGGTATGGCAATTTGCAATGGTTCGGCAACGAAACTCCTGAGCGAAAAGGGCCCCATACGTTTTCTGCTCCCTTTTGGACCAGGAATCCAACTGCGCCATGCGCGGGCCTCTCCGGGCACCGTAAAAAACCTCATTTTCGTAACCCTAACCCTAGATGTGGGTATGGCAATTTGCAATGGTTCGGCAACGAAACTCCTGAGCGAAAAGGGCCCCATACGTTTTCTGCTCCCTTTTGGACCAGGAATCCAACTGCGCCATGCGCGGGCCTCTCCGGGCACCGTAAAAAACCTCATTTTCGTAACCCTAACCCTAGGTGCTAGTCGGGGTTAGACAATTGCTCGGCAACGAAACTCCTGAGCGAAAAGGGCCCCATACGTTTTCTGCTCCCTTTTGGACCAGGAATCCAACTGCGCCATGCGCGGGCCTCTCCGGGCACAGTAAAAAACCTCATTTTCGTAACCCTAACCCTAGATGTGGGTATGGCAATTTGCAATGGTTCGGCAACGAAACTCCTGAGCGAAAAGGGCCCCATACGTTTTCTCCTCCCTTTTGGACCAGGAATCCAACTGCGCCATGCGCGGGCCTCTCCGGGCACCGTAAAAAACCTCATTTTCGTAACCCTAACCCTAGATGTGGGTATGGCAATTTGCAATGGTTCGGCAACGAAACTCCTGAGCGAAAAGGGCCCCATACGTTTTCTGCTCCCTTTTGGACCAGGAATCCAACTGCGCCATGCGCGGGCCTCTCCGGGCACCGTAAAAAACCTCATTTTCGTAACCCTAACCCTAGATGTGGGTATGGCAATTTGCAATGGTTCAGCAACGAAACTCCTGAGCGAAAAGGGCCCCATACGTTTTCTGCTCCCTTTTGGACCAGGAATCCAACTGCGCCATGCGCGGGCCTCTCCGGGCACCGTAAAAAACCTCATTTTCGTAACCCTAACCCTAGATGTGGGTATGGCAATTTGCAATGGTTCGGCAACGAAACTCCTGAGCGAAAAGGGCCCCATACGTTTTCTGCTCCCTTTTGGACCAGGAATCCAACTGCGCCATGCGCGGGCCTCTCCGGGCACCGTAAAAAACGTAATTTTCGTAACCCTAACCCTAGATGTGGGTATGGCAATTTGCAATGGTTCGGCAACGAAACTCCTGAGCGAAAAGGGCCCCATACGTTTTCTCCTCCCTTTTGGACCAGGAATCCAACTGCGCCATGCGCGGGCCTCTCCGGGCACCGTAAAAAACCTCATTTTCGTAACCCTAACCCTAGATGTGGGTATGGCAATTTGCAATGGTTCGGCAACGAAACTCCTGAGCGAAAAGGGCCCCATACGTTTTCTCCTCCCTTTTGGACCAGGAATCCAACTGCGCCATGCGCGGGCCTCTCCGGGCACAGTAAAAAACCTCATTTTCGTAACCCTAACCCTAGATGTGGGTATGGCAATTTGCAATGGTTCGGCAACGAAACTCCTGAGCGAAAAGGGCCCCATACGTTTTCTCCTCCCTTTTGGACCAGGAATCCAACTGCGCCATGCGCGGGCCTCTCCGGGCACCGTAAAAAACCTCATTTTCGTAACCCTAACCCTAGATGTGGGTATGGCAATTTGCAATGGTTCGGCAACGAAACTCCTGAGCGAAAAGGGCCCCATACGTTTTCTGCTCCCTTTTGGACCAGGAATCCAACTGCGCCATGCGCGGGCCTCTCCGGGCACCGTAAAAAACCTCATTTTCGTAACCCTAACCCTAGATGTGGGTATGGCAATTTGCAATGGTTCGGCAACGAAACTCCTGAGCGAAAAGGGCCCCATACGTTTTCTGCTCCCTTTTGGACCAGGAATCCAACTGCGCCATGCGCGGGCCTCTCCGGGCACCGTAAAAAACCTCATTTTCGTAACCCTAACCCTAGGTGCTAGTCGGGGTTAGACAATTGCTCGGCAACGAAACTCCTGAGCGAAAAGGGCCCCATACGTTTTCTGCTCCCTTTTGGACCAGGAATCCAACTGCGCCATGCGCGGGCCTCTCCGGGCACCGTAAAAAAACCTCATTTTCGTAACCCTAACCCTAGATGTGGGTATGGCAATTTGCAATGGTTCGGCAACGAAACTCCTGAGCGAAAAGGGCCCCATACGTTTTCTGCTCCCTTTTGGACCAGGAATCCAACTGCGCCATGCGCGGGCCTCTCCGGGCACTGTAAAAAACCTCATTTTCGTAACCCTAACCCTAGATGTGGGTATGGCAATTTGCAATGGTTCGGCAACGAAACTCCTGAGCGAAAAGGGCCCCATACGTTTTCTGCTCCCTTTTGGACCAGGAATCCAACTGCGCCATGCGCGGGCCTCTCCGGGCACCGTAAAAAACCTCATTTTCGTAACCCTAACCCTAGATGTGGGTATGGCAATTTGCAATGGTTCGGCAACGAAACTCCTGAGCGAAAAGGGCCCCATACGTTTTCTCCTCCCTTTTGGACCAGGAATCCAACTGCGCCATGCGCGGGCCTCTCCGGGCACCGTAAAAAACCTCATTTTCGTAACCCTAACCCTAGGTGCTAGTCGGGGTTAGACAATTGCTCGGCAACGAAACTCCTGAGCGAAAAGGGCCCCATACGTTTTCTGCTCCCTTTTGGACCAGGAATCCAACTGCGCCATGCGCGGGCCTCTCCGGGCACTGTAAAAAACCTCATTTTCGTAACCCTAACCCTAGGTGCTAGTCGGGGTTAGACAATTGCTCGGCAACGAAACTCCTGAGCGAAAAGGGCCCCATACGTTTTCTGCTCCCTTTTGGACCAGGAATCCAACTGCGCCATGCGCGGGCCTCTACGGGCACCGTAAAAAACCTCATTTTCGTAACCCTAACCCTAGATGTGGGTATGGCAATTTGCAATGGTTCGGCAACGAAACTCCTGAGCGAAAAGGGCCCCATACGTTTTCTGCTCCCTTTTGGACCAGGAATCCAACTGCGCCATGCGCGGGCCTCTCCGGGCACCGTAAAAAACCTCATTTTCGTAACCCTAACCCTAGATGTGGGTATGGCAATTTGCAATGGTTCGGCAACGAAACTCCTGAGCGAAAAGGGCCCCATACGTTTTCTGCTCCCTTTTGGACCAGGAATCCAACTGCGCCATGCGCGGGCCTCTCCGGGCACCGTAAAAAACCTCATTTTCGTAACCCTAACCCTAGATGTGGGTATGGCAATTTGCAATGGTTCGGCAACGAAACTCCTGAGCGAAAAGGGCCCCATACATTTTCTGCTCCCTTTTGGACCAGGAATCCAACTGCGCCATGCGCGGGCCTCTCCGGGCACCGTAAAAAACCTCATTTTCGTAACCCTAACCCTAGATGTGGGTATGGCAATTTGCAATGGTTCGGCAACGAAACTCCTGAGCGAAAAGGGCCCCATACGTTTTCTGCTCCCTTTTGGACCAGGAATCCAACTGCGCCATGCGCGGGCCTCTCCGGGCACCGTAAAAAACGTAATTTTCGTAACCCTAACCCTAGATGTGGGTATGGCAATTTGCAATGGTTCGGCAACGAAACTCCTGAGCGAAAAGGGCCCCATACGTTTTCTCCTCCCTTTTGGACCAGGAATCCAACTGCGCCATGCGCGGGCCTCTCCGGGCACCGTAAAAAACCTCATTTTCGTAACCCTAACCCTAGATGTGGGTATGGCAATTTGCAATGGTTCGGCAACGAAACTCCTGAGCGAAAAGGGCCCCATACGTTTTCTCCTCCCTTTTGGACCAGGAATCCAACTGCGCCATGCGCGGGCCTCTCCGGGCACAGTAAAAAACCTCATTTTCGTAACCCTAACCCTAGATGTGGGTATGGCAATTTGCAATGGTTCGGCAACGAAACTCCTGAGCGAAAAGGGCCCCATACGTTTTCTCCTCCCTTTTGGACCAGGAATCCAACTGCGCCATGCGCGGGCCTCTCCGGGCACCGTAAAAAACCTCATTTTCGTAACCCTAACCCTAGATGTGGGTATGGCAATTTGCAATGGTTCGGCAACGAAACTCCTGAGCGAAAAGGGCCCCATACGTTTTCTGCTCCCTTTTGGACCAGGAATCCAACTGCGCCATGCGCGGGCCTCTCCGGGCACCGTAAAAAACCTCATTTTCGTAACCCTAACCCTAGATGTGGGTATGGCAATTTGCAATGGTTCGGCAACGAAACTCCTGAGCGAAAAGGGCCCCATACGTTTTCTGCTCCCTTTTGGACCAGGAATCCAACTGCGCCATGCGCGGGCCTCTCCGGGCACCGTAAAAAACCTCATTTTCGTAACCCTAACCCTAGGTGCTAGTCGGGGTTAGACAATTGCTCGGCAACGAAACTCCTGAGCGAAAAGGGCCCCATACGTTTTCTGCTCCCTTTTGGACCAGGAATCCAACTGCGCCATGCGCGGGCCTCTCCGGGCACCGTAAAAAAACCTCATTTTCGTAACCCTAACCCTAGATGTGGGTATGGCAATTTGCAATGGTTCGGCAACGAAACTCCTGAGCGAAAAGGGCCCCATACGTTTTCTGCTCCCTTTTGGACCAGGAATCCAACTGCGCCATGCGCGGGCCTCTCCGGGCACTGTAAAAAACCTCATTTTCGTAACCCTAACCCTAGATGTGGGTATGGCAATTTGCAATGGTTCGGCAACGAAACTCCTGAGCGAAAAGGGCCCCATACGTTTTCTGCTCCCTTTTGGACCAGGAATCCAACTGCGCCATGCGCGGGCCTCTCCGGGCACCGTAAAAAACCTCATTTTCGTAACCCTAACCCTAGGTGCTAGTCGGGGTTAGACAATTGCTCGGCAACGAAACTCCTGAGCGAAAAGGGCCCCATACGTTTTCTGTTCCCTTTTGGACCAGGAATCCAACTGCGCCATGCGCGGGCCTCTCCGGGCACCGTAAAAAACCTCATTTTCGTAACCCTAACCCTAGATGTGGGTATGGCAATTTGCAATGGTTCGGCAACGAAACTCCTGAGCGAAAAGGGCCCCATACGTTTTCTCCTCCCTTTTGGACCAGGAATCCAACTGCGCCATGCGCGGGCCTCTCCGGGCACAGTAAAAAACCTCATTTTCGTAACCCTAACCCTAGATGTGGGTATGGCAATTTGCAATGGTTCGGCAACGAAACTCCTGAGCGAAAAGGGCCCCATACGTTTTCTGCTCCCTTTTGGACCAGGAATCCAACTGCGCCATGCGCGGGCCTCTCCGGGCACCGTAAAAAACCTCATTTTCGTAACCCTAACCCTAGGTGCTAGTCGGGGTTAGACAATTGCTCGGCAACGAAACTCCTGAGCGAAAAGGGCCCCATACGTTTTCTGCTCCCTTTTGGACCAGGAATCCAACTGCGCCATGCGCGGGCCTCTCCGGGCACCGTAAAAAAACCTCATTTTCGTAACCCTAACCCTAGATGTGGGTATGGCAATTTGCAATGGTTCGGCAACGAAACTCCTGAGCGAAAAGGGCCCCATACGTTTTCTGCTCCCTTTTGGACCAGGAATCCAACTGCGCCATGCGCGGGCCTCTCCGGGCACTGTAAAAAACCTCATTTTCGTAACCCTAACCCTAGATGTGGGTATGGCAATTTGCAATGGTTCGGCAACGAAACTCCTGAGCGAAAAGGGCCCCATACGTTTTCTGCTCCCTTTTGGACCAGGAATCCAACTGCGCCATGCGCGGGCCTCTCCGGGCACCGTAAAAAAACTCATTTTCGTAACCCTAACCCTAGGTGCTAGTCGGGGTTAGACAATTGCTCGGCAACGAAACTCCTGAGCGAAAAGGGCCCCATACGTTTTCTGCTCCCTTTTGGACCAGGAATCCAACTGCGCCATGCGCGGGCCTCTCCGGGCACAGTAAAAAACCTCATTTTCGTAACCCTAACCCTAGATGTGGGTATGGCAATTTGCAATGGTTCGGCAACGAAACTCCTGAGCGAAAAGGGCCCCATACGTTTTCTCCTCCCTTTTGGACCAGGAATCCAACTGCGCCATGCGCGGGCCTCTCCGGGCACCGTAAAAAACCTCATTTTCGTAACCCTAACCCTAGGTGCTAGTCGGGGTTAGACAATTGCTCGGCAACGAAACTCCTGAGCGAAAAGGGCCCCATACGTTTTCTGCTCCCTTTTGGACCAGGAATCCAACTGCGCCATGCGCGGGCCTCTCCGGGCACCGTAAAAAACCTCATTTTCGTAACCCTAACCCTAGATGTGGGTATGGCAATTTGCAATGGTTCGGCAACGAAACTCCTGAGCGAAAAGGGCCCCATACGTTTTCTGCTCCCTTTTGGACCAGGAATCCAACTGCGCCATGCGCGGGCCTCTCCGGGCACCGTAAAAAACCTCATTTTCGTAACCCTAACCCTAGGTGCTAGTCGGGGTTAGACAATTGCTCGGCAACGAAACTCCTGAGCGAAAAGGGCCCCATACGTTTTCTGCTCCCTTTTGGACCAGGAATCCAACTGCGCCATGCGCGGGCCTCTCCGGGCACAGTAAAAAACCTCATTTTCCTAACCCTAACCCTAGATGTGGGTATGGCAATTTGCAATGGTTCGGCAACGAAACTCCTGAGCGAAAAGGGCCCCATACGTTTTCTGCTCCCTTTTGGACCAGGAATCCAACTGCGCCATGCGCGGGCCTCTCCGGGCACCGTAAAAAACCTCATTTTCGTAACCCTAACCCTAGGTGCTAGTCGGGGTTAGACAATTGCTCGGCAACGAAACTCCTGAGCGAAAAGGGCCCCATACGTTTTCTGCTCCCTTTTGGACCAGGAATCCAACTGCGCCATGCGCGGGCCTCTCCGGGCACAGTAAAAAACCTCATTTTCGTAACCCTAACCCTAGATGTGGGTATGGCAATTTGCAATGGTTCGGCAACGAAACTCCTGAGCGAAAAGGGCCCCATACGTTTTCTGCTCCCTTTTGGACCAGGAATCCAACTGCGCCATGCGCGGGCCTCTCCGGGCACCGTAAAAAACCTCATTTTCGTAACCCTAACCCTAGGTGCTAGTCGGGGTTAGACAATTGCTCGGCAACGAAACTCCTGAGCGAAAAGGGCCCCATACGTTTTCTGCTCCCTTTTGGACCAGGAATCCAACTGCGCCATGCGCGGGCCTCTCCGGGCACAGTAAAAAACCTCATTTTCGTAACCCTAACCCTAGATGTGGGTATGGCAATTTGCAATGGTTCGGCAACGAAACTCCTGAGCGAAAAGGGCCCCATACGTTTTCTCCTCCCTTTTGGACCAGGAATCCAACTGCGCCATGCGCGGGCCTCTCCGGGCACCGTAAAAAACCTCATTTTCGTAACCCTAACCCTAGATGTGGGTATGGCAATTTGCAATGGTTCGGCAACGAAACTCCTGAGCGAAAAGGGCCCCATACGTTTTCTGCTCCCTTTTGGACCAGGAATCCAACTGCGCCATGCGCGGGCCTCTCCGGGCACCGTAAAAAACCTCATTTTCGTAACCCTAACCCTAGATGTGGGTATGGCAATTTGCAATGGTTCGGCAACGAAACTCCTGAGCGAAAAGGGCCCCATACGTTTTCTGCTCCCTTTTGGACCAGGAATCCAACTGCGCCATGCGCGGGCCTCTCCGGGCACCGTAAAAAACCTCATTTTCGTAACCCTAACCCTAGATGTGGGTATGGCAATTTGCAATGGTTCGGCAACGAAACTCCTGAGCGAAAAGGGCCCCATACGTTTTCTGCTCCCTTTTGGACCAGGAATCCAACTGCGCCATGCGCGGGCCTCTCCGGGCACCGTAAAAAACCTCATTTTCGTAACCCTAACCCTAGGTGCTAGTCGGGGTTAGACAATTGCTCGGCAACGAAACTCCTGAGCGAAAAGGGCCCCATACGTTTTCTGCTCCCTTTTGGACCAGGAATCCAACTGCGCCATGCGCGGGCCTCTCCGGGCACAGTAAAAAACCTCATTTTCGTAACCCTAACCCTAGATGTGGGTATGGCAATTTGCAATGGTTCGGCAACGAAACTCCTGAGCGAAAAGGGCCCCATACGTTTTCTCCTCCCTTTTGGACCAGGAATCCAACTGCGCCATGCGCGGGCCTCTCCGGGCACCGTAAAAAACCTCATTTTCGTAACCCTAACCCTAGGTGCTAGTCGGGGTTAGACAATTGCTCGGCAACGAAACTCCTGAGCGAAAAGGGCCCCATACGTTTTCTGCTCCCTTTTGGACCAGGAATCCAACTGCGCCATGCGCGGGCCTCTCCGGGCACCGTAAAAAACCTCATTTTCGTAACCCTAACCCTAGGTGCTAGTCGGGGTTAGACAATTGCTCGGCAACGAAACTCCTGAGCGAAAAGGGCCCCATACGTTTTCTGCTCCCTTTTGGACCAGGAATCCAACTGCGCCATGCGCGGGCCTCTCCGGGCACCGTAAAAAACCTAATTTTCGTAACCCTAACCCTAGATGTGGGTATGGCAATTTGCAATGGTTCGGCAACGAAACTCCTGAGCGAAAAGGGCCCCATACGTTTTCTGCTCCCTTTTGGACCAGGAATCCAACTGCGCCATGCGCGGGCCTCTCCGGGCACCGTAAAAAACCTCATTTAGGGTTAGGGTTAGGGTTAGGGTTAGGGTTAGGGTTAGGGTTAGGGTTAGGGTTAGGGTTAGGGTTAGGGTTAGGGTTAGGGTTAGGGTTAGGGTTAGGTTTAAGGGGAGGGTGTAGTCGAAGCTAAAGGCCTCGACCACGGTGGTCTGTTGCCAGACCACAATGCACTCTCATCATTCCATTGCACCGAGTGTCCCATCACCAGGGTCGCTCCTCCACTATATTTTTATCCCTTCAGGTGGCTGCTTGGATGAGCATATGAGATGAACTTGAAAAATGGCTCCCCGAATCCAATTTTTGAAATATATGTATCATTACCCTATTTGAAGCCTGTGAGTGAGAGGCAGAGAGACAGAATAAGAGCATTTGTTTGGGCCTTTTTGGTTTGTGGATGTATATCCTTTTGGTAAGTGCATATGTGTCTTATTGGATATGTCTAAGCCAATGCTCTAACATTCTGTGAGCCGTGCCATGTGTCCAGTGGACATGGTCCCCCTGTGTTTTGAATTGCTGACCTGGCAGCTGGGGTATGGCTCTGAGTCTTTCTCTTATTATATGGTTAATGTATTCCAGTGTCTCTGCAGATTGGCATGGCAGATGCTGTGAATACGTTAACAGGGGCACCCATATTTTTGCCAGGGGGAAACGATTTTGTAGGGCTTGTACCGCTTCAATCACCTGTCTGTGCAGTTTGGATTTGTCTATCCAGGTATGGCAATTAGTCCCCATAGCAAGGATGACCTTTGTGACCTCTGAACAGACAGTTGTATGAGTCATGAGGGCTGGGATGTGGCCAAAATGGGCACCTGGGTAGCTATCAATCTGTAGCTGGGGGCATCTAAACTTGTCTATGTTCCGCAAGTTAGAATCCCCTAGGATTAACCACTGTGTGTTGGTGGTTAGAGTCCAATCCCTGTGTTTAGTGGGTGTGGAGGCATGCTGAATGGGCCTCTGCTTGTGAGTCTGGTCTGTGCGCCACCTGACCGAGCAGGTGTGTTTGACCTCTGACCTGCTTTGTACGGGCAAGGCCGAGTGCCGTGGTCCTACTCGCAGTCTGTGGCTGTTCACAGAGCTGTCGACTTCAGACGAGGGCGTGTCAAGGTCAGGGACTGCTGTGGCTTGATCCCTGACACTAAGTGCAGTTTTGATCTGTGCTGTTTGTGGGGGTCTGTTAGCCTCCTCACTGATTGCAGCCTCAGTCTTTACTGTCTGTTGTGGGGACCTGTTATTGGCCTCCTCACTAAGTGCAGCCTGATGCTGTGTTGCTTGCTGTGGGAGTATGCCAGTCTCCTGCACAGCTGTGCTGTTGACCTTAGACTCTATCATGGCCTCTGCTGTTTTGAGTGTGTATGGTTGCAGAGAGGCCAAGGCTTTGGTTGCCCAATTTGTTGCTGTCTCAAAAGGCTCATGCCACTGTTCAATTGTCATTTTAGGCATGCTGTTAATCTCTGCCTGCATCCCAGTCATGTAATGACTCCTCATGCTCCTAATTGTGGCTTGCTCCCAGGTTCTAGCATGTGTTTGCAATTCTAGTTTTAACTCTGGGGTTGGATTGAAGGGTTTTATGGCCTCTATCATATGTTTCGTTATCCTGCTAATCCCTGGTGGAGGAGCGTCTTGTGTTGTGTAAGCCAAGTGGTGGGCTGCCTTAATAATTTTGAACATGGCTTTTGCTTTATCACCATGTTGTGGGTCTGACCACTCCTCCTTCTTATTGTCCCCACTGACCTCTATGCTAACAGGTCTATCATGCTGTTTAGGCACCTGATGCTGGTCTAAGTTGGGGAGATGACAGGGATCTGGCTGACTGTTTTTTTGCCAGTCCCGAGGGCCTGTGTATTGACCCTCCTCTGCTTGACTATGTCTCAGAGTGTCATAGACTGGATCCACAGTATTTTGCTGTGGGGGCTGCCACGGGTAATAAGTCTCATCACCCCAGTCTGGATTGTCTGGTGGTGGTTCGTCCCTGACTATATCCCCTGTGTATGGTGGTCTACACCATGTGCAAGTAACTGAATAACAGCCACTGCCATCACACGCAGCTACCAGTCTAGGTGCAGTGGGTGCCCTGCCTCTTCTTGTCAGGTTCTGTTCTGATTCTTGACCTGATACTGACTCGTCCCTATGATGTTCTAATGCATGGTAGGCCCTGTGTTGCTGACGCCAGGGCTCTACCGCCTGTCTATCGCTGGGAGGCCTCTGCAGTGAATGTGGGCCTGGGCGAATGTTTGGACTAGAGGAGCGTACTCTGGGCGGGCGTGTAGCTGCCCTAGACCCCAGGTGCTTGTCTTCTCTCTTGCTAGCCATTCTGCCCAGTAATTTTGATGCTCTGTCAATGACTGCCTTTTTTAGTTTGATTTTTTTGTTGTTTTTTTGTTGTTTTTTTCTCGGACAGTCTGACGTCTTTAATGCAGACGTTGGCTTCAATTGTTTCTCAATAGTCCTTAGACTGTGTTTCAATTGAGCAGATTTTTTTCAGAGAGAGCCTGCCTGCTAGCTACTCTATCACGAAATTCAACATGGCGTCTTCACCTAATCCGCTTGTTTTTTTTAATGGACGACACGGTGTGAGCTCATGTATGAACACAGCCCTACTCTACTGGGTCTATCCCCGCAGGTTTCTGGGTCTGTTTTTTCGTGGCCGCAATCTTCTTAGTCCTAAAAAGGACTGATCTTCTTTAGTCCTTAGAAGGACTGGTGTTATGCTTCAGCCCTGATAAGGGCTTTGTTGCTCTTCTTCTTGGCCTTGTCCGTGTGTCTTTCTTCCAACACGCGACAAGTAAATTAGGTCGTAGAAGTCGTCAACTTTACTAAGATACGACGCGTTTCGATCTCAGCAGATCTCATCAGGTATCCAAAGTTGACTATGGCGAAAAAATTGTGGTTTAAATGGTCTTTCTATGAAGTTTCCAGGTGAAAAGAGCTTTTGCAGCGATGCGGTCTGGTTGAATTTCCCAAGCACAATGAGCATGTCGCAGAGCGCGCAGCTTCACTTGTGTGTAATGGGCGTGGCTAGCCTCCACTCTGAGGGAAAGTGTTTTCCTCTAACACCTTTGCACAGCTTTTGCATATATCCCCGACCTCTTATAAAATTTTTCGATTAGAAATTAAATTATTTTATAAAAAAGTAAATAAGAAACAAAAAGAAATGGGTAAATTCCTCCATTTTTTCGCCAAGTTATGGCTGTTTCTAATTTGGGAGTGTCCCTTTTTGGTGGTAGGTGTCTTTTTGCAAGGTCGGACGCCCCTAACCGACTCTCTTAACCATACATTTCCATGTAAATCCCTGTGTGTTTTGATTGTGGACCTGTGCTATGCATCAGGTGAGCAATGAAAATCACATTTCCCAATTTTTTACATCCTGGCATTTTGGCCTTTAGCATGTAATGCTTCCTTGAATCAGTGTTTGAACACCTTTGAATCACAGAATCCGTAAGTGTGTCACCCACAAGCACTCAGGTACACTTTCATGATATCAGGCCGGGTACATCGTGCCACTTTGGGGCAACAGGGTCTAAGCCCACATGTAGTCCATCACTGCAACCATGAAGCCCCCATTAATGCTCATGAGTGACTCCTCGTATATCCCATGACCCCAGGGTCAAGACAGTGACACCAATATTGGGCCTTTAAATTGAGGCATGCTATTACACTTTGTTCCCCCTCAGTCTAATTAACTATATAGGTCATTCAAGGGTTCTAATTATTAGGTTTAGGTCAGGGTGACAATCTTCTTAATAATGGGAGGGGTTAGGGTGTGTATTTATGATGGGATGGGGCCATTTTTACTAATTAGTATTTGGTTAAATTTAGGCACTAATGGGCTTGGTTAGGCTATGGGTTAAGGGATGGGTAGTGGTTATGTCAGTCTAAAGTGCTGGTTAGGTTTAGGCACTCTGTCTGACATGTAGACAGTGCTCGGAGAGACTTAGGTTTAGGTATGATACTCTAAGTCCTCCATTAAGTTGAGACACTGTTTATGACTCTCCAGCAGTGCTGGGAGGAACTTAGGCTTAGGTATGGTGCCTAGAGTCCTCCCTTAGGTTCAGGCACTGTCTTATGACACCCCATCAGTGCTGGGAGAGACTTAGGTTGAGGTATGATACTCTAAGTGCTCCCATAAGAATGGTGTTTCTCATATGATACCTTCTTGGATCAATGCCTGAACACCCTCTGAATCACAGGATACGCAAGTGTGTCACACCCAAGCATCCAGGCACATCCCCATGGTCTCCAAACCACGAAGCACCCCTCAATGCTCAGGAGGGACTCCTAACCCACCCCGTGACCCCAGGGTCAAGACAGTGACACCAATATTGGGCTTTCAAATTGAGAACCTTAAACACTGTTATAACTCTCTTGTTTACATTCTATATTGGGATTAAAGTAAATCAAGAGGACAGGGTATTGAGTCAAGTATGGTTTAAGAGGGCAAAATAAACTTAGGTCTTAAAGAGGTTTAGGGTTCCATCTAGTGGTTAAGAAAAGCCTAACAGGGCTTTGGTGTATGAGTGGAGGCCAGGCAGGGCTTTTAATTCTGCATGTCAGTCATGTCCAATGTTATGTGTTTTAAAAATAGGCATCATTTTTTAAGGTCCTGATTATGGTCTTACAGTGGTGTCAAAACATGACCTTTGCCAGACATGACTGTTTTATGCAGTTTGTTGGCATCCAAGGTCATGTTTTGACCTGTAATAAGGGTTTGTTTAACGCTTGTCTTATCCAATTGAAGATACTAGCTACATTCACTGCTGTTCAATCTCATCTTGAATCCCTTAATCAGAGTACTAATTGAGTTTAAGCCTTGGGTATAGAGAGTAACGGGGCTGGTCAGTCGATGCAATGCTAGGAACTGGCGGGTTAGGTTTAAGGGGAGGGTGTAGTCGAAGCTAAAGGCCTCGACCACGGTGGTCTGTTGCCAGACCACAATGCACTCTCATCATTCCATTGCACCGAGTGTCCCATCACCAGGGTCGCTCCTCCACTATATTTTTATCCCTTCAGGTGGCTGCTTGGATGAGCATATGAGATGAACTTGAAAAATGGCTCCCCGAATCCAATTTTTGAAATATATGTATCATTACCCTATTTGAAGCCTGTGAGTGAGAGGCAGAGAGACAGAATAAGAGCATTTGTTTGGGCCTTTTTGGTTTGTGGATGTATATCCTTTTGGTAAGTGCATATGTGTCTTATTGGATATGTCTAAGCCAATGCTCTAACATTCTGTGAGCCGTGCCATGTGTCCAGTGGACATGGTCCCCCTGTGTTTTGAATTGCTGACCTGGCAGCTGGGGTATGGCTCTGAGTCTTTCTCTTATTATATGGTTAATGTATTCCAGTGTCTCTGCAGATTGGCATGGCAGATGCTGTGAATACGTTAACAGGGGCACCCATATTTTTGCCAGGGGGAAACGATTTTGTAGGGCTTGTACCGCTTCAATCACCTGTCTGTGCAGTTTGGATTTGTCTATCCAGGTATGGCAATTAGTCCCCATAGCAAGGATGACCTTTGTGACCTCTGAACAGACAGTTGTATGAGTCATGAGGGCTGGGATGTGGCCAAAATGGGCACCTGGGTAGCTATCAATCTGTAGCTGGGGGCATCTAAACTTGTCTATGTTCCGCAAGTTAGAATCCCCTAGGATTAACCACTGTGTGTTGGTGGTTAGAGTCCAATCCCTGTGTTTAGTGGGTGTGGAGGCATGCTGAATGGGCCTCTGCTTGTGAGTCTGGTCTGTGCGCCACCTGACCGAGCAGGTGTGTTTGACCTCTGACCTGCTTTGTACGGGCAAGGCCGAGTGCCGTGGTCCTACTCGCAGTCTGTGGCTGTTCACAGAGCTGTCGACTTCAGACGAGGGCGTGTCAAGGTCAGGGACTGCTGTGGCTTGATCCCTGACACTAAGTGCAGTTTTGATCTGTGCTGTTTGTGGGGGTCTGTTAGCCTCCTCACTGATTGCAGCCTCAGTCTTTACTGTCTGTTGTGGGGACCTGTTATTGGCCTCCTCACTAAGTGCAGCCTGATGCTGTGTTGCTTGCTGTGGGAGTATGCCAGTCTCCTGCACAGCTGTGCTGTTGACCTTAGACTCTATCATGGCCTCTGCTGTTTTGAGTGTGTATGGTTGCAGAGAGGCCAAGGCTTTGGTTGCCCAATTTGTTGCTGTCTCAAAAGGCTCATGCCACTGTTCAATTGTCATTTTAGGCATGCTGTTAATCTCTGCCTGCATCCCAGTCATGTAATGACTCCTCATGCTCCTAATTGTGGCTTGCTCCCAGGTTCTAGCATGTGTTTGCAATTCTAGTTTTAACTCTGGGGTTGGATTGAAGGGTTTTATGGCCTCTATCATATGTTTCGTTATCCTGCTAATCCCTGGTGGAGGAGCGTCTTGTGTTGTGTAAGCCAAGTGGTGGGCTGCCTTAATAATTTTGAACATGGCTTTTGCTTTATCACCATGTTGTGGGTCTGACCACTCCTCCTTCTTATTGTCCCCACTGACCTCTATGCTAACAGGTCTATCATGCTGTTTAGGCACCTGATGCTGGTCTAAGTTGGGGAGATGACAGGGATCTGGCTGACTGTTTTTTTGCCAGTCCCGAGGGCCTGTGTATTGACCCTCCTCTGCTTGACTATGTCTCAGAGTGTCATAGACTGGATCCACAGTATTTTGCTGTGGGGGCTGCCACGGGTAATAAGTCTCATCACCCCAGTCTGGATTGTCTGGTGGTGGTTCGTCCCTGACTATATCCCCTGTGTATGGTGGTCTACACCATGTGCAAGTAACTGAATAACAGCCACTGCCATCACACGCAGCTACCAGTCTAGGTGCAGTGGGTGCCCTGCCTCTTCTTGTCAGGTTCTGTTCTGATTCTTGACCTGATACTGACTCGTCCCTATGATGTTCTAATGCATGGTAGGCCCTGTGTTGCTGACGCCAGGGCTCTACCGCCTGTCTATCGCTGGGAGGCCTCTGCAGTGAATGTGGGCCTGGGCGAATGTTTGGACTAGAGGAGCGTACTCTGGGCGGGCGTGTAGCTGCCCTAGACCCCAGGTGCTTGTCTTCTCTCTTGCTAGCCATTCTGCCCAGTAATTTTGATGCTCTGTCAATGACTGCCTTTTTTAGTTTGATTTTTTTGTTGTTTTTTTGTTGTTTTTTTCTCGGACAGTCTGACGTCTTTAATGCAGACGTTGGCTTCAATTGTTTCTCAATAGTCCTTAGACTGTGTTTCAATTGAGCAGATTTTTTTCAGAGAGAGCCTGCCTGCTAGCTACTCTATCACGAAATTCAACATGGCGTCTTCACCTAATCCGCTTGTTTTTTTTAATGGACGACACGGTGTGAGCTCATGTATGAACACAGCCCTACTCTACTGGGTCTATCCCCGCAGGTTTCTGGGTCTGTTTTTTCGTGGCCGCAATCTTCTTAGTCCTAAAAAGGACTGATCTTCTTTAGTCCTTAGAAGGACTGGTGTTATGCTTCAGCCCTGATAAGGGCTTTGTTGCTCTTCTTCTTGGCCTTGTCCGTGTGTCTTTCTTCCAACACGCGACAAGTAAATTAGGTCGTAGAAGTCGTCAACTTTACTAAGATACGACGCGTTTCGATCTCAGCAGATCTCATCAGGTATCCAAAGTTGACTATGGCGAAAAAATTGTGGTTTAAATGGTCTTTCTATGAAGTTTCCAGGTGAAAAGAGCTTTTGCAGCGATGCGGTCTGGTTGAATTTCCCAAGCACAATGAGCATGTCGCAGAGCGCGCAGCTTCACTTGTGTGTAATGGGCGTGGCTAGCCTCCACTCTGAGGGAAAGTGTTTTCCTCTAACACCTTTGCACAGCTTTTGCATATATCCCCGACCTCTTATAAAATTTTTCGATTAGAAATTAAATTATTTTATAAAAAAGTAAATAAGAAACAAAAAGAAATGGGTAAATTCCTCCATTTTTTCGCCAAGTTATGGCTGTTTCTAATTTGGGAGTGTCCCTTTTTGGTGGTAGGTGTCTTTTTGCAAGGTCGGACGCCCCTAACCGACTCTCTTAACCATACATTTCCATGTAAATCCCTGTGTGTTTTGATTGTGGACCTGTGCTATGCATCAGGTGAGCAATGAAAATCACATTTCCCAATTTTTTACATCCTGGCATTTTGGCCTTTAGCATGTAATGCTTCCTTGAATCAGTGTTTGAACACCTTTGAATCACAGAATCCGTAAGTGTGTCACCCACAAGCACTCAGGTACACTTTCATGATATCAGGCCGGGTACATCGTGCCACTTTGGGGCAACAGGGTCTAAGCCCACATGTAGTCCATCACTGCAACCATGAAGCCCCCATTAATGCTCATGAGTGACTCCTCGTATATCCCATGACCCCAGGGTCAAGACAGTGACACCAATATTGGGCCTTTAAATTGAGGCATGCTATTACACTTTGTTCCCCCTCAGTCTAATTAACTATATAGGTCATTCAAGGGTTCTAATTATTAGGTTTAGGTCAGGGTGACAATCTTCTTAATAATGGGAGGGGTTAGGGTGTGTATTTATGATGGGATGGGGCCATTTTTACTAATTAGTATTTGGTTAAATTTAGGCACTAATGGGCTTGGTTAGGCTATGGGTTAAGGGATGGGTAGTGGTTATGTCAGTCTAAAGTGCTGGTTAGGTTTAGGCACTCTGTCTGACATGTAGACAGTGCTCGGAGAGACTTAGGTTTAGGTATGATACTCTAAGTCCTCCATTAAGTTGAGACACTGTTTATGACTCTCCAGCAGTGCTGGGAGGAACTTAGGCTTAGGTATGGTGCCTAGAGTCCTCCCTTAGGTTCAGGCACTGTCTTATGACACCCCATCAGTGCTGGGAGAGACTTAGGTTGAGGTATGATACTCTAAGTGCTCCCATAAGAATGGTGTTTCTCATATGATACCTTCTTGGATCAATGCCTGAACACCCTCTGAATCACAGGATACGCAAGTGTGTCACACCCAAGCATCCAGGCACATCCCCATGGTCTCCAAACCACGAAGCACCCCTCAATGCTCAGGAGGGACTCCTAACCCACCCCGTGACCCCAGGGTCAAGACAGTGACACCAATATTGGGCTTTCAAATTGAGAACCTTAAACACTGTTATAACTCTCTTGTTTACATTCTATATTGGGATTAAAGTAAATCAAGAGGACAGGGTATTGAGTCAAGTATGGTTTAAGAGGGCAAAATAAACTTAGGTCTTAAAGAGGTTTAGGGTTCCATCTAGTGGTTAAGAAAAGCCTAACAGGGCTTTGGTGTATGAGTGGAGGCCAGGCAGGGCTTTTAATTCTGCATGTCAGTCATGTCCAATGTTATGTGTTTTAAAAATAGGCATCATTTTTTAAGGTCCTGATTATGGTCTTACAGTGGTGTCAAAACATGACCTTTGCCAGACATGACTGTTTTATGCAGTTTGTTGGCATCCAAGGTCATGTTTTGACCTGTAATAAGGGTTTGTTTAACGCTTGTCTTATCCAATTGAAGATACTAGCTACATTCACTGCTGTTCAATCTCATCTTGAATCCCTTAATCAGAGTACTAATTGAGTTTAAGCCTTGGGTATAGAGAGTAACGGGGCTGGTCAGTCGATGCAATGCTAGGAACTGGCGGGTTAGGTTTAAGGGGAGGGTGTAGTCGAAGCTAAAGGCCTCGACCACGGTGGTCTGTTGCCAGACCACAATGCACTCTCATCATTCCATTGCACCGAGTGTCCCATCACCAGGGTCGCTCCTCCACTATATTTTTATCCCTTCAGGTGGCTGCTTGGATGAGCATATGAGATGAACTTGAAAAATGGCTCCCCGAATCCAATTTTTGAAATATATGTATCATTACCCTATTTGAAGCCTGTGAGTGAGAGGCAGAGAGACAGAATAAGAGCATTTGTTTGGGCCTTTTTGGTTTGTGGATGTATATCCTTTTGGTAAGTGCATATGTGTCTTATTGGATATGTCTAAGCCAATGCTCTAACATTCTGTGAGCCGTGCCATGTGTCCAGTGGACATGGTCCCCCTGTGTTTTGAATTGCTGACCTGGCAGCTGGGGTATGGCTCTGAGTCTTTCTCTTATTATATGGTTAATGTATTCCAGTGTCTCTGCAGATTGGCATGGCAGATGCTGTGAATACGTTAACAGGGGCACCCATATTTTTGCCAGGGGGAAACGATTTTGTAGGGCTTGTACCGCTTCAATCACCTGTCTGTGCAGTTTGGATTTGTCTATCCAGGTATGGCAATTAGTCCCCATAGCAAGGATGACCTTTGTGACCTCTGAACAGACAGTTGTATGAGTCATGAGGGCTGGGATGTGGCCAAAATGGGCACCTGGGTAGCTATCAATCTGTAGCTGGGGGCATCTAAACTTGTCTATGTTCCGCAAGTTAGAATCCCCTAGGATTAACCACTGTGTGTTGGTGGTTAGAGTCCAATCCCTGTGTTTAGTGGGTGTGGAGGCATGCTGAATGGGCCTCTGCTTGTGAGTCTGGTCTGTGCGCCACCTGACCGAGCAGGTGTGTTTGACCTCTGACCTGCTTTGTACGGGCAAGGCCGAGTGCCGTGGTCCTACTCGCAGTCTGTGGCTGTTCACAGAGCTGTCGACTTCAGACGAGGGCGTGTCAAGGTCAGGGACTGCTGTGGCTTGATCCCTGACACTAAGTGCAGTTTTGATCTGTGCTGTTTGTGGGGGTCTGTTAGCCTCCTCACTGATTGCAGCCTCAGTCTTTACTGTCTGTTGTGGGGACCTGTTATTGGCCTCCTCACTAAGTGCAGCCTGATGCTGTGTTGCTTGCTGTGGGAGTATGCCAGTCTCCTGCACAGCTGTGCTGTTGACCTTAGACTCTATCATGGCCTCTGCTGTTTTGAGTGTGTATGGTTGCAGAGAGGCCAAGGCTTTGGTTGCCCAATTTGTTGCTGTCTCAAAAGGCTCATGCCACTGTTCAATTGTCATTTTAGGCATGCTGTTAATCTCTGCCTGCATCCCAGTCATGTAATGACTCCTCATGCTCCTAATTGTGGCTTGCTCCCAGGTTCTAGCATGTGTTTGCAATTCTAGTTTTAACTCTGGGGTTGGATTGAAGGGTTTTATGGCCTCTATCATATGTTTCGTTATCCTGCTAATCCCTGGTGGAGGAGCGTCTTGTGTTGTGTAAGCCAAGTGGTGGGCTGCCTTAATAATTTTGAACATGGCTTTTGCTTTATCACCATGTTGTGGGTCTGACCACTCCTCCTTCTTATTGTCCCCACTGACCTCTATGCTAACAGGTCTATCATGCTGTTTAGGCACCTGATGCTGGTCTAAGTTGGGGAGATGACAGGGATCTGGCTGACTGTTTTTTTGCCAGTCCCGAGGGCCTGTGTATTGACCCTCCTCTGCTTGACTATGTCTCAGAGTGTCATAGACTGGATCCACAGTATTTTGCTGTGGGGGCTGCCACGGGTAATAAGTCTCATCACCCCAGTCTGGATTGTCTGGTGGTGGTTCGTCCCTGACTATATCCCCTGTGTATGGTGGTCTACACCATGTGCAAGTAACTGAATAACAGCCACTGCCATCACACGCAGCTACCAGTCTAGGTGCAGTGGGTGCCCTGCCTCTTCTTGTCAGGTTCTGTTCTGATTCTTGACCTGATACTGACTCGTCCCTATGATGTTCTAATGCATGGTAGGCCCTGTGTTGCTGACGCCAGGGCTCTACCGCCTGTCTATCGCTGGGAGGCCTCTGCAGTGAATGTGGGCCTGGGCGAATGTTTGGACTAGAGGAGCGTACTCTGGGCGGGCGTGTAGCTGCCCTAGACCCCAGGTGCTTGTCTTCTCTCTTGCTAGCCATTCTGCCCAGTAATTTTGATGCTCTGTCAATGACTGCCTTTTTTAGTTTGATTTTTTTGTTGTTTTTTTGTTGTTTTTTTCTCGGACAGTCTGACGTCTTTAATGCAGACGTTGGCTTCAATTGTTTCTCAATAGTCCTTAGACTGTGTTTCAATTGAGCAGATTTTTTTCAGAGAGAGCCTGCCTGCTAGCTACTCTATCACGAAATTCAACATGGCGTCTTCACCTAATCCGCTTGTTTTTTTTAATGGACGACACGGTGTGAGCTCATGTATGAACACAGCCCTACTCTACTGGGTCTATCCCCGCAGGTTTCTGGGTCTGTTTTTTCGTGGCCGCAATCTTCTTAGTCCTAAAAAGGACTGATCTTCTTTAGTCCTTAGAAGGACTGGTGTTATGCTTCAGCCCTGATAAGGGCTTTGTTGCTCTTCTTCTTGGCCTTGTCCGTGTGTCTTTCTTCCAACACGCGACAAGTAAATTAGGTCGTAGAAGTCGTCAACTTTACTAAGATACGACGCGTTTCGATCTCAGCAGATCTCATCAGGTATCCAAAGTTGACTATGGCGAAAAAATTGTGGTTTAAATGGTCTTTCTATGAAGTTTCCAGGTGAAAAGAGCTTTTGCAGCGATGCGGTCTGGTTGAATTTCCCAAGCACAATGAGCATGTCGCAGAGCGCGCAGCTTCACTTGTGTGTAATGGGCGTGGCTAGCCTCCACTCTGAGGGAAAGTGTTTTCCTCTAACACCTTTGCACAGCTTTTGCATATATCCCCGACCTCTTATAAAATTTTTCGATTAGAAATTAAATTATTTTATAAAAAAGTAAATAAGAAACAAAAAGAAATGGGTAAATTCCTCCATTTTTTCGCCAAGTTATGGCTGTTTCTAATTTGGGAGTGTCCCTTTTTGGTGGTAGGTGTCTTTTTGCAAGGTCGGACGCCCCTAACCGACTCTCTTAACCATACATTTCCATGTAAATCCCTGTGTGTTTTGATTGTGGACCTGTGCTATGCATCAGGTGAGCAATGAAAATCACATTTCCCAATTTTTTACATCCTGGCATTTTGGCCTTTAGCATGTAATGCTTCCTTGAATCAGTGTTTGAACACCTTTGAATCACAGAATCCGTAAGTGTGTCACCCACAAGCACTCAGGTACACTTTCATGATATCAGGCCGGGTACATCGTGCCACTTTGGGGCAACAGGGTCTAAGCCCACATGTAGTCCATCACTGCAACCATGAAGCCCCCATTAATGCTCATGAGTGACTCCTCGTATATCCCATGACCCCAGGGTCAAGACAGTGACACCAATATTGGGCCTTTAAATTGAGGCATGCTATTACACTTTGTTCCCCCTCAGTCTAATTAACTATATAGGTCATTCAAGGGTTCTAATTATTAGGTTTAGGTCAGGGTGACAATCTTCTTAATAATGGGAGGGGTTAGGGTGTGTATTTATGATGGGATGGGGCCATTTTTACTAATTAGTATTTGGTTAAATTTAGGCACTAATGGGCTTGGTTAGGCTATGGGTTAAGGGATGGGTAGTGGTTATGTCAGTCTAAAGTGCTGGTTAGGTTTAGGCACTCTGTCTGACATGTAGACAGTGCTCGGAGAGACTTAGGTTTAGGTATGATACTCTAAGTCCTCCATTAAGTTGAGACACTGTTTATGACTCTCCAGCAGTGCTGGGAGGAACTTAGGCTTAGGTATGGTGCCTAGAGTCCTCCCTTAGGTTCAGGCACTGTCTTATGACACCCCATCAGTGCTGGGAGAGACTTAGGTTGAGGTATGATACTCTAAGTGCTCCCATAAGAATGGTGTTTCTCATATGATACCTTCTTGGATCAATGCCTGAACACCCTCTGAATCACAGGATACGCAAGTGTGTCACACCCAAGCATCCAGGCACATCCCCATGGTCTCCAAACCACGAAGCACCCCTCAATGCTCAGGAGGGACTCCTAACCCACCCCGTGACCCCAGGGTCAAGACAGTGACACCAATATTGGGCTTTCAAATTGAGAACCTTAAACACTGTTATAACTCTCTTGTTTACATTCTATATTGGGATTAAAGTAAATCAAGAGGACAGGGTATTGAGTCAAGTATGGTTTAAGAGGGCAAAATAAACTTAGGTCTTAAAGAGGTTTAGGGTTCCATCTAGTGGTTAAGAAAAGCCTAACAGGGCTTTGGTGTATGAGTGGAGGCCAGGCAGGGCTTTTAATTCTGCATGTCAGTCATGTCCAATGTTATGTGTTTTAAAAATAGGCATCATTTTTTAAGGTCCTGATTATGGTCTTACAGTGGTGTCAAAACATGACCTTTGCCAGACATGACTGTTTTATGCAGTTTGTTGGCATCCAAGGTCATGTTTTGACCTGTAATAAGGGTTTGTTTAACGCTTGTCTTATCCAATTGAAGATACTAGCTACATTCACTGCTGTTCAATCTCATCTTGAATCCCTTAATCAGAGTACTAATTGAGTTTAAGCCTTGGGTATAGAGAGTAACGGGGCTGGTCAGTCGATGCAATGCTAGGAACTGGCGGGTTAGGTTTAAGGGGAGGGTGTAGTCGAAGCTAAAGGCCTCGACCACGGTGGTCTGTTGCCAGACCACAATGCACTCTCATCATTCCATTGCACCGAGTGTCCCATCACCAGGGTCGCTCCTCCACTATATTTTTATCCCTTCAGGTGGCTGCTTGGATGAGCATATGAGATGAACTTGAAAAATGGCTCCCCGAATCCAATTTTTGAAATATATGTATCATTACCCTATTTGAAGCCTGTGAGTGAGAGGCAGAGAGACAGAATAAGAGCATTTGTTTGGGCCTTTTTGGTTTGTGGATGTATATCCTTTTGGTAAGTGCATATGTGTCTTATTGGATATGTCTAAGCCAATGCTCTAACATTCTGTGAGCCGTGCCATGTGTCCAGTGGACATGGTCCCCCTGTGTTTTGAATTGCTGACCTGGCAGCTGGGGTATGGCTCTGAGTCTTTCTCTTATTATATGGTTAATGTATTCCAGTGTCTCTGCAGATTGGCATGGCAGATGCTGTGAATACGTTAACAGGGGCACCCATATTTTTGCCAGGGGGAAACGATTTTGTAGGGCTTGTACCGCTTCAATCACCTGTCTGTGCAGTTTGGATTTGTCTATCCAGGTATGGCAATTAGTCCCCATAGCAAGGATGACCTTTGTGACCTCTGAACAGACAGTTGTATGAGTCATGAGGGCTGGGATGTGGCCAAAATGGGCACCTGGGTAGCTATCAATCTGTAGCTGGGGGCATCTAAACTTGTCTATGTTCCGCAAGTTAGAATCCCCTAGGATTAACCACTGTGTGTTGGTGGTTAGAGTCCAATCCCTGTGTTTAGTGGGTGTGGAGGCATGCTGAATGGGCCTCTGCTTGTGAGTCTGGTCTGTGCGCCACCTGACCGAGCAGGTGTGTTTGACCTCTGACCTGCTTTGTACGGGCAAGGCCGAGTGCCGTGGTCCTACTCGCAGTCTGTGGCTGTTCACAGAGCTGTCGACTTCAGACGAGGGCGTGTCAAGGTCAGGGACTGCTGTGGCTTGATCCCTGACACTAAGTGCAGTTTTGATCTGTGCTGTTTGTGGGGGTCTGTTAGCCTCCTCACTGATTGCAGCCTCAGTCTTTACTGTCTGTTGTGGGGACCTGTTATTGGCCTCCTCACTAAGTGCAGCCTGATGCTGTGTTGCTTGCTGTGGGAGTATGCCAGTCTCCTGCACAGCTGTGCTGTTGACCTTAGACTCTATCATGGCCTCTGCTGTTTTGAGTGTGTATGGTTGCAGAGAGGCCAAGGCTTTGGTTGCCCAATTTGTTGCTGTCTCAAAAGGCTCATGCCACTGTTCAATTGTCATTTTAGGCATGCTGTTAATCTCTGCCTGCATCCCAGTCATGTAATGACTCCTCATGCTCCTAATTGTGGCTTGCTCCCAGGTTCTAGCATGTGTTTGCAATTCTAGTTTTAACTCTGGGGTTGGATTGAAGGGTTTTATGGCCTCTATCATATGTTTCGTTATCCTGCTAATCCCTGGTGGAGGAGCGTCTTGTGTTGTGTAAGCCAAGTGGTGGGCTGCCTTAATAATTTTGAACATGGCTTTTGCTTTATCACCATGTTGTGGGTCTGACCACTCCTCCTTCTTATTGTCCCCACTGACCTCTATGCTAACAGGTCTATCATGCTGTTTAGGCACCTGATGCTGGTCTAAGTTGGGGAGATGACAGGGATCTGGCTGACTGTTTTTTTGCCAGTCCCGAGGGCCTGTGTATTGACCCTCCTCTGCTTGACTATGTCTCAGAGTGTCATAGACTGGATCCACAGTATTTTGCTGTGGGGGCTGCCACGGGTAATAAGTCTCATCACCCCAGTCTGGATTGTCTGGTGGTGGTTCGTCCCTGACTATATCCCCTGTGTATGGTGGTCTACACCATGTGCAAGTAACTGAATAACAGCCACTGCCATCACACGCAGCTACCAGTCTAGGTGCAGTGGGTGCCCTGCCTCTTCTTGTCAGGTTCTGTTCTGATTCTTGACCTGATACTGACTCGTCCCTATGATGTTCTAATGCATGGTAGGCCCTGTGTTGCTGACGCCAGGGCTCTACCGCCTGTCTATCGCTGGGAGGCCTCTGCAGTGAATGTGGGCCTGGGCGAATGTTTGGACTAGAGGAGCGTACTCTGGGCGGGCGTGTAGCTGCCCTAGACCCCAGGTGCTTGTCTTCTCTCTTGCTAGCCATTCTGCCCAGTAATTTTGATGCTCTGTCAATGACTGCCTTTTTTAGTTTGATTTTTTTGTTGTTTTTTTGTTGTTTTTTTCTCGGACAGTCTGACGTCTTTAATGCAGACGTTGGCTTCAATTGTTTCTCAATAGTCCTTAGACTGTGTTTCAATTGAGCAGATTTTTTTCAGAGAGAGCCTGCCTGCTAGCTACTCTATCACGAAATTCAACATGGCGTCTTCACCTAATCCGCTTGTTTTTTTTAATGGACGACACGGTGTGAGCTCATGTATGAACACAGCCCTACTCTACTGGGTCTATCCCCGCAGGTTTCTGGGTCTGTTTTTTCGTGGCCGCAATCTTCTTAGTCCTAAAAAGGACTGATCTTCTTTAGTCCTTAGAAGGACTGGTGTTATGCTTCAGCCCTGATAAGGGCTTTGTTGCTCTTCTTCTTGGCCTTGTCCGTGTGTCTTTCTTCCAACACGCGACAAGTAAATTAGGTCGTAGAAGTCGTCAACTTTACTAAGATACGACGCGTTTCGATCTCAGCAGATCTCATCAGGTATCCAAAGTTGACTATGGCGAAAAAATTGTGGTTTAAATGGTCTTTCTATGAAGTTTCCAGGTGAAAAGAGCTTTTGCAGCGATGCGGTCTGGTTGAATTTCCCAAGCACAATGAGCATGTCGCAGAGCGCGCAGCTTCACTTGTGTGTAATGGGCGTGGCTAGCCTCCACTCTGAGGGAAAGTGTTTTCCTCTAACACCTTTGCACAGCTTTTGCATATATCCCCGACCTCTTATAAAATTTTTCGATTAGAAATTAAATTATTTTATAAAAAAGTAAATAAGAAACAAAAAGAAATGGGTAAATTCCTCCATTTTTTCGCCAAGTTATGGCTGTTTCTAATTTGGGAGTGTCCCTTTTTGGTGGTAGGTGTCTTTTTGCAAGGTCGGACGCCCCTAACCGACTCTCTTAACCATACATTTCCATGTAAATCCCTGTGTGTTTTGATTGTGGACCTGTGCTATGCATCAGGTGAGCAATGAAAATCACATTTCCCAATTTTTTACATCCTGGCATTTTGGCCTTTAGCATGTAATGCTTCCTTGAATCAGTGTTTGAACACCTTTGAATCACAGAATCCGTAAGTGTGTCACCCACAAGCACTCAGGTACACTTTCATGATATCAGGCCGGGTACATCGTGCCACTTTGGGGCAACAGGGTCTAAGCCCACATGTAGTCCATCACTGCAACCATGAAGCCCCCATTAATGCTCATGAGTGACTCCTCGTATATCCCATGACCCCAGGGTCAAGACAGTGACACCAATATTGGGCCTTTAAATTGAGGCATGCTATTACACTTTGTTCCCCCTCAGTCTAATTAACTATATAGGTCATTCAAGGGTTCTAATTATTAGGTTTAGGTCAGGGTGACAATCTTCTTAATAATGGGAGGGGTTAGGGTGTGTATTTATGATGGGATGGGGCCATTTTTACTAATTAGTATTTGGTTAAATTTAGGCACTAATGGGCTTGGTTAGGCTATGGGTTAAGGGATGGGTAGTGGTTATGTCAGTCTAAAGTGCTGGTTAGGTTTAGGCACTCTGTCTGACATGTAGACAGTGCTCGGAGAGACTTAGGTTTAGGTATGATACTCTAAGTCCTCCATTAAGTTGAGACACTGTTTATGACTCTCCAGCAGTGCTGGGAGGAACTTAGGCTTAGGTATGGTGCCTAGAGTCCTCCCTTAGGTTCAGGCACTGTCTTATGACACCCCATCAGTGCTGGGAGAGACTTAGGTTGAGGTATGATACTCTAAGTGCTCCCATAAGAATGGTGTTTCTCATATGATACCTTCTTGGATCAATGCCTGAACACCCTCTGAATCACAGGATACGCAAGTGTGTCACACCCAAGCATCCAGGCACATCCCCATGGTCTCCAAACCACGAAGCACCCCTCAATGCTCAGGAGGGACTCCTAACCCACCCCGTGACCCCAGGGTCAAGACAGTGACACCAATATTGGGCTTTCAAATTGAGAACCTTAAACACTGTTATAACTCTCTTGTTTACATTCTATATTGGGATTAAAGTAAATCAAGAGGACAGGGTATTGAGTCAAGTATGGTTTAAGAGGGCAAAATAAACTTAGGTCTTAAAGAGGTTTAGGGTTCCATCTAGTGGTTAAGAAAAGCCTAACAGGGCTTTGGTGTATGAGTGGAGGCCAGGCAGGGCTTTTAATTCTGCATGTCAGTCATGTCCAATGTTATGTGTTTTAAAAATAGGCATCATTTTTTAAGGTCCTGATTATGGTCTTACAGTGGTGTCAAAACATGACCTTTGCCAGACATGACTGTTTTATGCAGTTTGTTGGCATCCAAGGTCATGTTTTGACCTGTAATAAGGGTTTGTTTAACGCTTGTCTTATCCAATTGAAGATACTAGCTACATTCACTGCTGTTCAATCTCATCTTGAATCCCTTAATCAGAGTACTAATTGAGTTTAAGCCTTGGGTATAGAGAGTAACGGGGCTGGTCAGTCGATGCAATGCTAGGAACTGGCGGGTTAGGTTTAAGGGGAGGGTGTAGTCGAAGCTAAAGGCCTCGACCACGGTGGTCTGTTGCCAGACCACAATGCACTCTCATCATTCCATTGCACCGAGTGTCCCATCACCAGGGTCGCTCCTCCACTATATTTTTATCCCTTCAGGTGGCTGCTTGGATGAGCATATGAGATGAACTTGAAAAATGGCTCCCCGAATCCAATTTTTGAAATATATGTATCATTACCCTATTTGAAGCCTGTGAGTGAGAGGCAGAGAGACAGAATAAGAGCATTTGTTTGGGCCTTTTTGGTTTGTGGATGTATATCCTTTTGGTAAGTGCATATGTGTCTTATTGGATATGTCTAAGCCAATGCTCTAACATTCTGTGAGCCGTGCCATGTGTCCAGTGGACATGGTCCCCCTGTGTTTTGAATTGCTGACCTGGCAGCTGGGGTATGGCTCTGAGTCTTTCTCTTATTATATGGTTAATGTATTCCAGTGTCTCTGCAGATTGGCATGGCAGATGCTGTGAATACGTTAACAGGGGCACCCATATTTTTGCCAGGGGGAAACGATTTTGTAGGGCTTGTACCGCTTCAATCACCTGTCTGTGCAGTTTGGATTTGTCTATCCAGGTATGGCAATTAGTCCCCATAGCAAGGATGACCTTTGTGACCTCTGAACAGACAGTTGTATGAGTCATGAGGGCTGGGATGTGGCCAAAATGGGCACCTGGGTAGCTATCAATCTGTAGCTGGGGGCATCTAAACTTGTCTATGTTCCGCAAGTTAGAATCCCCTAGGATTAACCACTGTGTGTTGGTGGTTAGAGTCCAATCCCTGTGTTTAGTGGGTGTGGAGGCATGCTGAATGGGCCTCTGCTTGTGAGTCTGGTCTGTGCGCCACCTGACCGAGCAGGTGTGTTTGACCTCTGACCTGCTTTGTACGGGCAAGGCCGAGTGCCGTGGTCCTACTCGCAGTCTGTGGCTGTTCACAGAGCTGTCGACTTCAGACGAGGGCGTGTCAAGGTCAGGGACTGCTGTGGCTTGATCCCTGACACTAAGTGCAGTTTTGATCTGTGCTGTTTGTGGGGGTCTGTTAGCCTCCTCACTGATTGCAGCCTCAGTCTTTACTGTCTGTTGTGGGGACCTGTTATTGGCCTCCTCACTAAGTGCAGCCTGATGCTGTGTTGCTTGCTGTGGGAGTATGCCAGTCTCCTGCACAGCTGTGCTGTTGACCTTAGACTCTATCATGGCCTCTGCTGTTTTGAGTGTGTATGGTTGCAGAGAGGCCAAGGCTTTGGTTGCCCAATTTGTTGCTGTCTCAAAAGGCTCATGCCACTGTTCAATTGTCATTTTAGGCATGCTGTTAATCTCTGCCTGCATCCCAGTCATGTAATGACTCCTCATGCTCCTAATTGTGGCTTGCTCCCAGGTTCTAGCATGTGTTTGCAATTCTAGTTTTAACTCTGGGGTTGGATTGAAGGGTTTTATGGCCTCTATCATATGTTTCGTTATCCTGCTAATCCCTGGTGGAGGAGCGTCTTGTGTTGTGTAAGCCAAGTGGTGGGCTGCCTTAATAATTTTGAACATGGCTTTTGCTTTATCACCATGTTGTGGGTCTGACCACTCCTCCTTCTTATTGTCCCCACTGACCTCTATGCTAACAGGTCTATCATGCTGTTTAGGCACCTGATGCTGGTCTAAGTTGGGGAGATGACAGGGATCTGGCTGACTGTTTTTTTGCCAGTCCCGAGGGCCTGTGTATTGACCCTCCTCTGCTTGACTATGTCTCAGAGTGTCATAGACTGGATCCACAGTATTTTGCTGTGGGGGCTGCCACGGGTAATAAGTCTCATCACCCCAGTCTGGATTGTCTGGTGGTGGTTCGTCCCTGACTATATCCCCTGTGTATGGTGGTCTACACCATGTGCAAGTAACTGAATAACAGCCACTGCCATCACACGCAGCTACCAGTCTAGGTGCAGTGGGTGCCCTGCCTCTTCTTGTCAGGTTCTGTTCTGATTCTTGACCTGATACTGACTCGTCCCTATGATGTTCTAATGCATGGTAGGCCCTGTGTTGCTGACGCCAGGGCTCTACCGCCTGTCTATCGCTGGGAGGCCTCTGCAGTGAATGTGGGCCTGGGCGAATGTTTGGACTAGAGGAGCGTACTCTGGGCGGGCGTGTAGCTGCCCTAGACCCCAGGTGCTTGTCTTCTCTCTTGCTAGCCATTCTGCCCAGTAATTTTGATGCTCTGTCAATGACTGCCTTTTTTAGTTTGATTTTTTTGTTGTTTTTTTGTTGTTTTTTTCTCGGACAGTCTGACGTCTTTAATGCAGACGTTGGCTTCAATTGTTTCTCAATAGTCCTTAGACTGTGTTTCAATTGAGCAGATTTTTTTCAGAGAGAGCCTGCCTGCTAGCTACTCTATCACGAAATTCAACATGGCGTCTTCACCTAATCCGCTTGTTTTTTTTAATGGACGACACGGTGTGAGCTCATGTATGAACACAGCCCTACTCTACTGGGTCTATCCCCGCAGGTTTCTGGGTCTGTTTTTTCGTGGCCGCAATCTTCTTAGTCCTAAAAAGGACTGATCTTCTTTAGTCCTTAGAAGGACTGGTGTTATGCTTCAGCCCTGATAAGGGCTTTGTTGCTCTTCTTCTTGGCCTTGTCCGTGTGTCTTTCTTCCAACACGCGACAAGTAAATTAGGTCGTAGAAGTCGTCAACTTTACTAAGATACGACGCGTTTCGATCTCAGCAGATCTCATCAGGTATCCAAAGTTGACTATGGCGAAAAAATTGTGGTTTAAATGGTCTTTCTATGAAGTTTCCAGGTGAAAAGAGCTTTTGCAGCGATGCGGTCTGGTTGAATTTCCCAAGCACAATGAGCATGTCGCAGAGCGCGCAGCTTCACTTGTGTGTAATGGGCGTGGCTAGCCTCCACTCTGAGGGAAAGTGTTTTCCTCTAACACCTTTGCACAGCTTTTGCATATATCCCCGACCTCTTATAAAATTTTTCGATTAGAAATTAAATTATTTTATAAAAAAGTAAATAAGAAACAAAAAGAAATGGGTAAATTCCTCCATTTTTTCGCCAAGTTATGGCTGTTTCTAATTTGGGAGTGTCCCTTTTTGGTGGTAGGTGTCTTTTTGCAAGGTCGGACGCCCCTAACCGACTCTCTTAACCATACATTTCCATGTAAATCCCTGTGTGTTTTGATTGTGGACCTGTGCTATGCATCAGGTGAGCAATGAAAATCACATTTCCCAATTTTTTACATCCTGGCATTTTGGCCTTTAGCATGTAATGCTTCCTTGAATCAGTGTTTGAACACCTTTGAATCACAGAATCCGTAAGTGTGTCACCCACAAGCACTCAGGTACACTTTCATGATATCAGGCCGGGTACATCGTGCCACTTTGGGGCAACAGGGTCTAAGCCCACATGTAGTCCATCACTGCAACCATGAAGCCCCCATTAATGCTCATGAGTGACTCCTCGTATATCCCATGACCCCAGGGTCAAGACAGTGACACCAATATTGGGCCTTTAAATTGAGGCATGCTATTACACTTTGTTCCCCCTCAGTCTAATTAACTATATAGGTCATTCAAGGGTTCTAATTATTAGGTTTAGGTCAGGGTGACAATCTTCTTAATAATGGGAGGGGTTAGGGTGTGTATTTATGATGGGATGGGGCCATTTTTACTAATTAGTATTTGGTTAAATTTAGGCACTAATGGGCTTGGTTAGGCTATGGGTTAAGGGATGGGTAGTGGTTATGTCAGTCTAAAGTGCTGGTTAGGTTTAGGCACTCTGTCTGACATGTAGACAGTGCTCGGAGAGACTTAGGTTTAGGTATGATACTCTAAGTCCTCCATTAAGTTGAGACACTGTTTATGACTCTCCAGCAGTGCTGGGAGGAACTTAGGCTTAGGTATGGTGCCTAGAGTCCTCCCTTAGGTTCAGGCACTGTCTTATGACACCCCATCAGTGCTGGGAGAGACTTAGGTTGAGGTATGATACTCTAAGTGCTCCCATAAGAATGGTGTTTCTCATATGATACCTTCTTGGATCAATGCCTGAACACCCTCTGAATCACAGGATACGCAAGTGTGTCACACCCAAGCATCCAGGCACATCCCCATGGTCTCCAAACCACGAAGCACCCCTCAATGCTCAGGAGGGACTCCTAACCCACCCCGTGACCCCAGGGTCAAGACAGTGACACCAATATTGGGCTTTCAAATTGAGAACCTTAAACACTGTTATAACTCTCTTGTTTACATTCTATATTGGGATTAAAGTAAATCAAGAGGACAGGGTATTGAGTCAAGTATGGTTTAAGAGGGCAAAATAAACTTAGGTCTTAAAGAGGTTTAGGGTTCCATCTAGTGGTTAAGAAAAGCCTAACAGGGCTTTGGTGTATGAGTGGAGGCCAGGCAGGGCTTTTAATTCTGCATGTCAGTCATGTCCAATGTTATGTGTTTTAAAAATAGGCATCATTTTTTAAGGTCCTGATTATGGTCTTACAGTGGTGTCAAAACATGACCTTTGCCAGACATGACTGTTTTATGCAGTTTGTTGGCATCCAAGGTCATGTTTTGACCTGTAATAAGGGTTTGTTTAACGCTTGTCTTATCCAATTGAAGATACTAGCTACATTCACTGCTGTTCAATCTCATCTTGAATCCCTTAATCAGAGTACTAATTGAGTTTAAGCCTTGGGTATAGAGAGTAACGGGGCTGGTCAGTCGATGCAATGCTAGGAACTGGCGGGTTAGGTTTAAGGGGAGGGTGTAGTCGAAGCTAAAGGCCTCGACCACGGTGGTCTGTTGCCAGACCACAATGCACTCTCATCATTCCATTGCACCGAGTGTCCCATCACCAGGGTCGCTCCTCCACTATATTTTTATCCCTTCAGGTGGCTGCTTGGATGAGCATATGAGATGAACTTGAAAAATGGCTCCCCGAATCCAATTTTTGAAATATATGTATCATTACCCTATTTGAAGCCTGTGAGTGAGAGGCAGAGAGACAGAATAAGAGCATTTGTTTGGGCCTTTTTGGTTTGTGGATGTATATCCTTTTGGTAAGTGCATATGTGTCTTATTGGATATGTCTAAGCCAATGCTCTAACATTCTGTGAGCCGTGCCATGTGTCCAGTGGACATGGTCCCCCTGTGTTTTGAATTGCTGACCTGGCAGCTGGGGTATGGCTCTGAGTCTTTCTCTTATTATATGGTTAATGTATTCCAGTGTCTCTGCAGATTGGCATGGCAGATGCTGTGAATACGTTAACAGGGGCACCCATATTTTTGCCAGGGGGAAACGATTTTGTAGGGCTTGTACCGCTTCAATCACCTGTCTGTGCAGTTTGGATTTGTCTATCCAGGTATGGCAATTAGTCCCCATAGCAAGGATGACCTTTGTGACCTCTGAACAGACAGTTGTATGAGTCATGAGGGCTGGGATGTGGCCAAAATGGGCACCTGGGTAGCTATCAATCTGTAGCTGGGGGCATCTAAACTTGTCTATGTTCCGCAAGTTAGAATCCCCTAGGATTAACCACTGTGTGTTGGTGGTTAGAGTCCAATCCCTGTGTTTAGTGGGTGTGGAGGCATGCTGAATGGGCCTCTGCTTGTGAGTCTGGTCTGTGCGCCACCTGACCGAGCAGGTGTGTTTGACCTCTGACCTGCTTTGTACGGGCAAGGCCGAGTGCCGTGGTCCTACTCGCAGTCTGTGGCTGTTCACAGAGCTGTCGACTTCAGACGAGGGCGTGTCAAGGTCAGGGACTGCTGTGGCTTGATCCCTGACACTAAGTGCAGTTTTGATCTGTGCTGTTTGTGGGGGTCTGTTAGCCTCCTCACTGATTGCAGCCTCAGTCTTTACTGTCTGTTGTGGGGACCTGTTATTGGCCTCCTCACTAAGTGCAGCCTGATGCTGTGTTGCTTGCTGTGGGAGTATGCCAGTCTCCTGCACAGCTGTGCTGTTGACCTTAGACTCTATCATGGCCTCTGCTGTTTTGAGTGTGTATGGTTGCAGAGAGGCCAAGGCTTTGGTTGCCCAATTTGTTGCTGTCTCAAAAGGCTCATGCCACTGTTCAATTGTCATTTTAGGCATGCTGTTAATCTCTGCCTGCATCCCAGTCATGTAATGACTCCTCATGCTCCTAATTGTGGCTTGCTCCCAGGTTCTAGCATGTGTTTGCAATTCTAGTTTTAACTCTGGGGTTGGATTGAAGGGTTTTATGGCCTCTATCATATGTTTCGTTATCCTGCTAATCCCTGGTGGAGGAGCGTCTTGTGTTGTGTAAGCCAAGTGGTGGGCTGCCTTAATAATTTTGAACATGGCTTTTGCTTTATCACCATGTTGTGGGTCTGACCACTCCTCCTTCTTATTGTCCCCACTGACCTCTATGCTAACAGGTCTATCATGCTGTTTAGGCACCTGATGCTGGTCTAAGTTGGGGAGATGACAGGGATCTGGCTGACTGTTTTTTTGCCAGTCCCGAGGGCCTGTGTATTGACCCTCCTCTGCTTGACTATGTCTCAGAGTGTCATAGACTGGATCCACAGTATTTTGCTGTGGGGGCTGCCACGGGTAATAAGTCTCATCACCCCAGTCTGGATTGTCTGGTGGTGGTTCGTCCCTGACTATATCCCCTGTGTATGGTGGTCTACACCATGTGCAAGTAACTGAATAACAGCCACTGCCATCACACGCAGCTACCAGTCTAGGTGCAGTGGGTGCCCTGCCTCTTCTTGTCAGGTTCTGTTCTGATTCTTGACCTGATACTGACTCGTCCCTATGATGTTCTAATGCATGGTAGGCCCTGTGTTGCTGACGCCAGGGCTCTACCGCCTGTCTATCGCTGGGAGGCCTCTGCAGTGAATGTGGGCCTGGGCGAATGTTTGGACTAGAGGAGCGTACTCTGGGCGGGCGTGTAGCTGCCCTAGACCCCAGGTGCTTGTCTTCTCTCTTGCTAGCCATTCTGCCCAGTAATTTTGATGCTCTGTCAATGACTGCCTTTTTTAGTTTGATTTTTTTGTTGTTTTTTTGTTGTTTTTTTCTCGGACAGTCTGACGTCTTTAATGCAGACGTTGGCTTCAATTGTTTCTCAATAGTCCTTAGACTGTGTTTCAATTGAGCAGATTTTTTTCAGAGAGAGCCTGCCTGCTAGCTACTCTATCACGAAATTCAACATGGCGTCTTCACCTAATCCGCTTGTTTTTTTTAATGGACGACACGGTGTGAGCTCATGTATGAACACAGCCCTACTCTACTGGGTCTATCCCCGCAGGTTTCTGGGTCTGTTTTTTCGTGGCCGCAATCTTCTTAGTCCTAAAAAGGACTGATCTTCTTTAGTCCTTAGAAGGACTGGTGTTATGCTTCAGCCCTGATAAGGGCTTTGTTGCTCTTCTTCTTGGCCTTGTCCGTGTGTCTTTCTTCCAACACGCGACAAGTAAATTAGGTCGTAGAAGTCGTCAACTTTACTAAGATACGACGCGTTTCGATCTCAGCAGATCTCATCAGGTATCCAAAGTTGACTATGGCGAAAAAATTGTGGTTTAAATGGTCTTTCTATGAAGTTTCCAGGTGAAAAGAGCTTTTGCAGCGATGCGGTCTGGTTGAATTTCCCAAGCACAATGAGCATGTCGCAGAGCGCGCAGCTTCACTTGTGTGTAATGGGCGTGGCTAGCCTCCACTCTGAGGGAAAGTGTTTTCCTCTAACACCTTTGCACAGCTTTTGCATATATCCCCGACCTCTTATAAAATTTTTCGATTAGAAATTAAATTATTTTATAAAAAAGTAAATAAGAAACAAAAAGAAATGGGTAAATTCCTCCATTTTTTCGCCAAGTTATGGCTGTTTCTAATTTGGGAGTGTCCCTTTTTGGTGGTAGGTGTCTTTTTGCAAGGTCGGACGCCCCTAACCGACTCTCTTAACCATACATTTCCATGTAAATCCCTGTGTGTTTTGATTGTGGACCTGTGCTATGCATCAGGTGAGCAATGAAAATCACATTTCCCAATTTTTTACATCCTGGCATTTTGGCCTTTAGCATGTAATGCTTCCTTGAATCAGTGTTTGAACACCTTTGAATCACAGAATCCGTAAGTGTGTCACCCACAAGCACTCAGGTACACTTTCATGATATCAGGCCGGGTACATCGTGCCACTTTGGGGCAACAGGGTCTAAGCCCACATGTAGTCCATCACTGCAACCATGAAGCCCCCATTAATGCTCATGAGTGACTCCTCGTATATCCCATGACCCCAGGGTCAAGACAGTGACACCAATATTGGGCCTTTAAATTGAGGCATGCTATTACACTTTGTTCCCCCTCAGTCTAATTAACTATATAGGTCATTCAAGGGTTCTAATTATTAGGTTTAGGTCAGGGTGACAATCTTCTTAATAATGGGAGGGGTTAGGGTGTGTATTTATGATGGGATGGGGCCATTTTTACTAATTAGTATTTGGTTAAATTTAGGCACTAATGGGCTTGGTTAGGCTATGGGTTAAGGGATGGGTAGTGGTTATGTCAGTCTAAAGTGCTGGTTAGGTTTAGGCACTCTGTCTGACATGTAGACAGTGCTCGGAGAGACTTAGGTTTAGGTATGATACTCTAAGTCCTCCATTAAGTTGAGACACTGTTTATGACTCTCCAGCAGTGCTGGGAGGAACTTAGGCTTAGGTATGGTGCCTAGAGTCCTCCCTTAGGTTCAGGCACTGTCTTATGACACCCCATCAGTGCTGGGAGAGACTTAGGTTGAGGTATGATACTCTAAGTGCTCCCATAAGAATGGTGTTTCTCATATGATACCTTCTTGGATCAATGCCTGAACACCCTCTGAATCACAGGATACGCAAGTGTGTCACACCCAAGCATCCAGGCACATCCCCATGGTCTCCAAACCACGAAGCACCCCTCAATGCTCAGGAGGGACTCCTAACCCACCCCGTGACCCCAGGGTCAAGACAGTGACACCAATATTGGGCTTTCAAATTGAGAACCTTAAACACTGTTATAACTCTCTTGTTTACATTCTATATTGGGATTAAAGTAAATCAAGAGGACAGGGTATTGAGTCAAGTATGGTTTAAGAGGGCAAAATAAACTTAGGTCTTAAAGAGGTTTAGGGTTCCATCTAGTGGTTAAGAAAAGCCTAACAGGGCTTTGGTGTATGAGTGGAGGCCAGGCAGGGCTTTTAATTCTGCATGTCAGTCATGTCCAATGTTATGTGTTTTAAAAATAGGCATCATTTTTTAAGGTCCTGATTATGGTCTTACAGTGGTGTCAAAACATGACCTTTGCCAGACATGACTGTTTTATGCAGTTTGTTGGCATCCAAGGTCATGTTTTGACCTGTAATAAGGGTTTGTTTAACGCTTGTCTTATCCAATTGAAGATACTAGCTACATTCACTGCTGTTCAATCTCATCTTGAATCCCTTAATCAGAGTACTAATTGAGTTTAAGCCTTGGGTATAGAGAGTAACGGGGCTGGTCAGTCGATGCAATGCTAGGAACTGGCGGGTTAGGTTTAAGGGGAGGGTGTAGTCGAAGCTAAAGGCCTCGACCACGGTGGTCTGTTGCCAGACCACAATGCACTCTCATCATTCCATTGCACCGAGTGTCCCATCACCAGGGTCGCTCCTCCACTATATTTTTATCCCTTCAGGTGGCTGCTTGGATGAGCATATGAGATGAACTTGAAAAATGGCTCCCCGAATCCAATTTTTGAAATATATGTATCATTACCCTATTTGAAGCCTGTGAGTGAGAGGCAGAGAGACAGAATAAGAGCATTTGTTTGGGCCTTTTTGGTTTGTGGATGTATATCCTTTTGGTAAGTGCATATGTGTCTTATTGGATATGTCTAAGCCAATGCTCTAACATTCTGTGAGCCGTGCCATGTGTCCAGTGGACATGGTCCCCCTGTGTTTTGAATTGCTGACCTGGCAGCTGGGGTATGGCTCTGAGTCTTTCTCTTATTATATGGTTAATGTATTCCAGTGTCTCTGCAGATTGGCATGGCAGATGCTGTGAATACGTTAACAGGGGCACCCATATTTTTGCCAGGGGGAAACGATTTTGTAGGGCTTGTACCGCTTCAATCACCTGTCTGTGCAGTTTGGATTTGTCTATCCAGGTATGGCAATTAGTCCCCATAGCAAGGATGACCTTTGTGACCTCTGAACAGACAGTTGTATGAGTCATGAGGGCTGGGATGTGGCCAAAATGGGCACCTGGGTAGCTATCAATCTGTAGCTGGGGGCATCTAAACTTGTCTATGTTCCGCAAGTTAGAATCCCCTAGGATTAACCACTGTGTGTTGGTGGTTAGAGTCCAATCCCTGTGTTTAGTGGGTGTGGAGGCATGCTGAATGGGCCTCTGCTTGTGAGTCTGGTCTGTGCGCCACCTGACCGAGCAGGTGTGTTTGACCTCTGACCTGCTTTGTACGGGCAAGGCCGAGTGCCGTGGTCCTACTCGCAGTCTGTGGCTGTTCACAGAGCTGTCGACTTCAGACGAGGGCGTGTCAAGGTCAGGGACTGCTGTGGCTTGATCCCTGACACTAAGTGCAGTTTTGATCTGTGCTGTTTGTGGGGGTCTGTTAGCCTCCTCACTGATTGCAGCCTCAGTCTTTACTGTCTGTTGTGGGGACCTGTTATTGGCCTCCTCACTAAGTGCAGCCTGATGCTGTGTTGCTTGCTGTGGGAGTATGCCAGTCTCCTGCACAGCTGTGCTGTTGACCTTAGACTCTATCATGGCCTCTGCTGTTTTGAGTGTGTATGGTTGCAGAGAGGCCAAGGCTTTGGTTGCCCAATTTGTTGCTGTCTCAAAAGGCTCATGCCACTGTTCAATTGTCATTTTAGGCATGCTGTTAATCTCTGCCTGCATCCCAGTCATGTAATGACTCCTCATGCTCCTAATTGTGGCTTGCTCCCAGGTTCTAGCATGTGTTTGCAATTCTAGTTTTAACTCTGGGGTTGGATTGAAGGGTTTTATGGCCTCTATCATATGTTTCGTTATCCTGCTAATCCCTGGTGGAGGAGCGTCTTGTGTTGTGTAAGCCAAGTGGTGGGCTGCCTTAATAATTTTGAACATGGCTTTTGCTTTATCACCATGTTGTGGGTCTGACCACTCCTCCTTCTTATTGTCCCCACTGACCTCTATGCTAACAGGTCTATCATGCTGTTTAGGCACCTGATGCTGGTCTAAGTTGGGGAGATGACAGGGATCTGGCTGACTGTTTTTTTGCCAGTCCCGAGGGCCTGTGTATTGACCCTCCTCTGCTTGACTATGTCTCAGAGTGTCATAGACTGGATCCACAGTATTTTGCTGTGGGGGCTGCCACGGGTAATAAGTCTCATCACCCCAGTCTGGATTGTCTGGTGGTGGTTCGTCCCTGACTATATCCCCTGTGTATGGTGGTCTACACCATGTGCAAGTAACTGAATAACAGCCACTGCCATCACACGCAGCTACCAGTCTAGGTGCAGTGGGTGCCCTGCCTCTTCTTGTCAGGTTCTGTTCTGATTCTTGACCTGATACTGACTCGTCCCTGTGATGTTCTAATGCATGGTAGGCCCTGTATTGCTGACGCCAGGGCTCTACCGCCTGTCTATCGCTGGGAGGCCTCTGCAGTGAATGTGGGCCTGGGCGAATGTTTGGACTAGAGGAGCGTACTCTGGGCGGGCGTGTAGCTGCCCTAGACCCCAGGTGCTTGTCTTCTCTCTTGCTAGCCATTCTGCCCAGTAATTTTGATGCTCTGTCAATGACTGCCTTTTTTAGTTTGATTTTTTTGTTGTTTTTTTGTTGTTTTTTTCTCGGACAGTCTGACGTCTTTAATGCAGACGTTGGCTTCAATTGTTTCTCAATAGTCCTTAGACTGTGTTTCAATTGAGCAGATTTTTTTCAGAGAGAGCCTGCCTGCTAGCTACTCTATCACGAAATTCAACATGGCGTCTTCACCTAATCCGCTTGTTTTTTTATGGACGACACGGTGTGAGCTCATGTATGAACACAGCCCTACTCTACTGGGTCTATCCCCGCAGGTTTCTGGGTCTGTTTTTTCGTGGCCGCAATCTTCTTAGTCCTAAAAAGGACTGATCTTCTTTAGTCCTTAGAAGGACTGGTGTTATGCTTCAGCCCTGATAAGGGCTTTGTTGCTCTTCTTCTTGGCCTTGTCCGTGTGTCTTTCTTCCAACACGCGACAAGTAAATTAGGTCGTAGAAGTCGTCAACTTTACTAAGATACGACGCGTTTCGATCTCAGCAGATCTCATCAGGTATCCAAAGTTGACTATGGCGAAAAAATTGTGGTTTAAATGGTCTTTCTATGAAGTTTCCAGGTGAAAAGAGCTTTTGCAGCGATGCGGTCTGGTTGAATTTCCCAAGCACAATGAGCATGTCGCAGAGCGCGCAGCTTCACTTGTGTGTAATGGGCGTGGCTAGCCTCCACTCTGAGGGAAAGTGTTTTCCTCTAACACCTTTGCACAGCTTTTGCATATATCCCCGACCTCTTATAAAATTTTTCGATTAGAAATTAAATTATTTTATAAAAAAGTAAATAAGAAACAAAAAGAAATGGGTAAATTCCTCCATTTTTTCGCCAAGTTATGGCTGTTTCTAATTTGGGAGTGTCCCTTTTTGGTGGTAGGTGTCTTTTTGCAAGGTCGGACGCCCCTAACCGACTCTCTTAACCATACATTTCCATGTAAATCCCTGTGTGTTTTGATTGTGGACCTGTGCTATGCATCAGGTGAGCAATGAAAATCACATTTCCCAATTTTTTACATCCTGGCATTTTGGCCTTTAGCATGTAATGCTTCCTTGAATCAGTGTTTGAACACCTTTGAATCACAGAATCCGTAAGTGTGTCACCCACAAGCACTCAGGTACACTTTCATGATATCAGGCCGGGTACATCGTGCCACTTTGGGGCAACAGGGTCTAAGCCCACATGTAGTCCATCACTGCAACCATGAAGCCCCCATTAATGCTCATGAGTGACTCCTCGTATATCCCATGACCCCAGGGTCAAGACAGTGACACCAATATTGGGCCTTTAAATTGAGGCATGCTATTACACTTTGTTCCCCCTCAGTCTAATTAACTATATAGGTCATTCAAGGGTTCTAATTATTAGGTTTAGGTCAGGGTGACAATCTTCTTAATAATGGGAGGGGTTAGGGTGTGTATTTATGATGGGATGGGGCCATTTTTACTAATTAGTATTTGGTTAAATTTAGGCACTAATGGGCTTGGTTAGGCTATGGGTTAAGGGATGGGTAGTGGTTATGTCAGTCTAAAGTGCTGGTTAGGTTTAGGCACTCTGTCTGACATGTAGACAGTGCTCGGAGAGACTTAGGTTTAGGTATGATACTCTAAGTCCTCCATTAAGTTGAGACACTGTTTATGACTCTCCAGCAGTGCTGGGAGGAACTTAGGCTTAGGTATGGTGCCTAGAGTCCTCCCTTAGGTTCAGGCACTGTCTTATGACACCCCATCAGTGCTGGGAGAGACTTAGGTTGAGGTATGATACTCTAAGTGCTCCCATAAGAATGGTGTTTCTCATATGATACCTTCTTGGATCAATGCCTGAACACCCTCTGAATCACAGGATACGCAAGTGTGTCACACCCAAGCATCCAGGCACATCCCCATGGTCTCCAAACCACGAAGCACCCCTCAATGCTCAGGAGGGACTCCTAACCCACCCCGTGACCCCAGGGTCAAGACAGTGACACCAATATTGGGCTTTCAAATTGAGAACCTTAAACACTGTTATAACTCTCTTGTTTACATTCTATATTGGGATTAAAGTAAATCAAGAGGACAGGGTATTGAGTCAAGTATGGTTTAAGAGGGCAAAATAAACTTAGGTCTTAAAGAGGTTTAGGGTTCCATCTAGTGGTTAAGAAAAGCCTAACAGGGCTTTGGTGTATGAGTGGAGGCCAGGCAGGGCTTTTAATTCTGCATGTCAGTCATGTCCAATGTTATGTGTTTTAAAAATAGGCATCATTTTTTAAGGTCCTGATTATGGTCTTACAGTGGTGTCAAAACATGACCTTTGCCAGACATGACTGTTTTATGCAGTTTGTTGGCATCCAAGGTCATGTTTTGACCTGTAATAAGGGTTTGTTTAACGCTTGTCTTATCCAATTGAAGATACTAGCTACATTCACTGCTGTTCAATCTCATCTTGAATCCCTTAATCAGAGTACTAATTGAGTTTAAGCCTTGGGTATAGAGAGTAACGGGGCTGGTCAGTCGATGCAATGCTAGGAACTGGCGGGTTAGGTTTAAGGGGAGGGTGTAGTCGAAGCTAAAGGCCTCGACCACGGTGGTCTGTTGCCAGACCACAATGCACTCTCATCATTCCATTGCACCGAGTGTCCCATCACCAGGGTCGCTCCTCCACTATATTTTTATCCCTTCAGGTGGCTGCTTGGATGAGCATATGAGATGAACTTGAAAAATGGCTCCCCGAATCCAATTTTTGAAATATATGTATCATTACCCTATTTGAAGCCTGTGAGTGAGAGGCAGAGAGACAGAATAAGAGCATTTGTTTGGGCCTTTTTGGTTTGTGGATGTATATCCTTTTGGTAAGTGCATATGTGTCTTATTGGATATGTCTAAGCCAATGCTCTAACATTCTGTGAGCCGTGCCATGTGTCCAGTGGACATGGTCCCCCTGTGTTTTGAATTGCTGACCTGGCAGCTGGGGTATGGCTCTGAGTCTTTCTCTTATTATATGGTTAATGTATTCCAGTGTCTCTGCAGATTGGCATGGCAGATGCTGTGAATACGTTAACAGGGGCACCCATATTTTTGCCAGGGGGAAACGATTTTGTAGGGCTTGTACCGCTTCAATCACCTGTCTGTGCAGTTTGGATTTGTCTATCCAGGTATGGCAATTAGTCCCCATAGCAAGGATGACCTTTGTGACCTCTGAACAGACAGTTGTATGAGTCATGAGGGCTGGGATGTGGCCAAAATGGGCACCTGGGTAGCTATCAATCTGTAGCTGGGGGCATCTAAACTTGTCTATGTTCCGCAAGTTAGAATCCCCTAGGATTAACCACTGTGTGTTGGTGGTTAGAGTCCAATCCCTGTGTTTAGTGGGTGTGGAGGCATGCTGAATGGGCCTCTGCTTGTGAGTCTGGTCTGTGCGCCACCTGACCGAGCAGGTGTGTTTGACCTCTGACCTGCTTTGTACGGGCAAGGCCGAGTGCCGTGGTCCTACTCGCAGTCTGTGGCTGTTCACAGAGCTGTCGACTTCAGACGAGGGCGTGTCAAGGTCAGGGACTGCTGTGGCTTGATCCCTGACACTAAGTGCAGTTTTGATCTGTGCTGTTTGTGGGGGTCTGTTAGCCTCCTCACTGATTGCAGCCTCAGTCTTTACTGTCTGTTGTGGGGACCTGTTATTGGCCTCCTCACTAAGTGCAGCCTGATGCTGTGTTGCTTGCTGTGGGAGTATGCCAGTCTCCTGCACAGCTGTGCTGTTGACCTTAGACTCTATCATGGCCTCTGCTGTTTTGAGTGTGTATGGTTGCAGAGAGGCCAAGGCTTTGGTTGCCCAATTTGTTGCTGTCTCAAAAGGCTCATGCCACTGTTCAATTGTCATTTTAGGCATGCTGTTAATCTCTGCCTGCATCCCAGTCATGTAATGACTCCTCATGCTCCTAATTGTGGCTTGCTCCCAGGTTCTAGCATGTGTTTGCAATTCTAGTTTTAACTCTGGGGTTGGATTGAAGGGTTTTATGGCCTCTATCATATGTTTCGTTATCCTGCTAATCCCTGGTGGAGGAGCGTCTTGTGTTGTGTAAGCCAAGTGGTGGGCTGCCTTAATAATTTTGAACATGGCTTTTGCTTTATCACCATGTTGTGGGTCTGACCACTCCTCCTTCTTATTGTCCCCACTGACCTCTATGCTAACAGGTCTATCATGCTGTTTAGGCACCTGATGCTGGTCTAAGTTGGGGAGATGACAGGGATCTGGCTGACTGTTTTTTTGCCAGTCCCGAGGGCCTGTGTATTGACCCTCCTCTGCTTGACTATGTCTCAGAGTGTCATAGACTGGATCCACAGTATTTTGCTGTGGGGGCTGCCACGGGTAATAAGTCTCATCACCCCAGTCTGGATTGTCTGGTGGTGGTTCGTCCCTGACTATATCCCCTGTGTATGGTGGTCTACACCATGTGCAAGTAACTGAATAACAGCCACTGCCATCACACGCAGCTACCAGTCTAGGTGCAGTGGGTGCCCTGCCTCTTCTTGTCAGGTTCTGTTCTGATTCTTGACCTGATACTGACTCGTCCCTGTGATGTTCTAATGCATGGTAGGCCCTGTATTGCTGACGCCAGGGCTCTACCGCCTGTCTATCGCTGGGAGGCCTCTGCAGTGAATGTGGGCCTGGGCGAATGTTTGGACTAGAGGAGCGTACTCTGGGCGGGCGTGTAGCTGCCCTAGACCCCAGGTGCTTGTCTTCTCTCTTGCTAGCCATTCTGCCCAGTAATTTTGATGCTCTGTCAATGACTGCCTTTTTTAGTTTGATTTTTTTGTTGTTTTTTTGTTGTTTTTTTCTCGGACAGTCTGACGTCTTTAATGCAGACGTTGGCTTCAATTGTTTCTCAATAGTCCTTAGACTGTGTTTCAATTGAGCAGATTTTTTTCAGAGAGAGCCTGCCTGCTAGCTACTCTATCACGAAATTCAACATGGCGTCTTCACCTAATCCGCTTGTTTTTTTATGGACGACACGGTGTGAGCTCATGTATGAACACAGCCCTACTCTACTGGGTCTATCCCCGCAGGTTTCTGGGTCTGTTTTTTCGTGGCCGCAATCTTCTTAGTCCTAAAAAGGACTGATCTTCTTTAGTCCTTAGAAGGACTGGTGTTATGCTTCAGCCCTGATAAGGGCTTTGTTGCTCTTCTTCTTGGCCTTGTCCGTGTGTCTTTCTTCCAACACGCGACAAGTAAATTAGGTCGTAGAAGTCGTCAACTTTACTAAGATACGACGCGTTTCGATCTCAGCAGATCTCATCAGGTATCCAAAGTTGACTATGGCGAAAAAATTGTGGTTTAAATGGTCTTTCTATGAAGTTTCCAGGTGAAAAGAGCTTTTGCAGCGATGCGGTCTGGTTGAATTTCCCAAGCACAATGAGCATGTCGCAGAGCGCGCAGCTTCACTTGTGTGTAATGGGCGTGGCTAGCCTCCACTCTGAGGGAAAGTGTTTTCCTCTAACACCTTTGCACAGCTTTTGCATATATCCCCGACCTCTTATAAAATTTTTCGATTAGAAATTAAATTATTTTATAAAAAAGTAAATAAGAAACAAAAAGAAATGGGTAAATTCCTCCATTTTTTCGCCAAGTTATGGCTGTTTCTAATTTGGGAGTGTCCCTTTTTGGTGGTAGGTGTCTTTTTGCAAGGTCGGACGCCCCTAACCGACTCTCTTAACCATACATTTCCATGTAAATCCCTGTGTGTTTTGATTGTGGACCTGTGCTATGCATCAGGTGAGCAATGAAAATCACATTTCCCAATTTTTTACATCCTGGCATTTTGGCCTTTAGCATGTAATGCTTCCTTGAATCAGTGTTTGAACACCTTTGAATCACAGAATCCGTAAGTGTGTCACCCACAAGCACTCAGGTACACTTTCATGATATCAGGCCGGGTACATCGTGCCACTTTGGGGCAACAGGGTCTAAGCCCACATGTAGTCCATCACTGCAACCATGAAGCCCCCATTAATGCTCATGAGTGACTCCTCGTATATCCCATGACCCCAGGGTCAAGACAGTGACACCAATATTGGGCCTTTAAATTGAGGCATGCTATTACACTTTGTTCCCCCTCAGTCTAATTAACTATATAGGTCATTCAAGGGTTCTAATTATTAGGTTTAGGTCAGGGTGACAATCTTCTTAATAATGGGAGGGGTTAGGGTGTGTATTTATGATGGGATGGGGCCATTTTTACTAATTAGTATTTGGTTAAATTTAGGCACTAATGGGCTTGGTTAGGCTATGGGTTAAGGGATGGGTAGTGGTTATGTCAGTCTAAAGTGCTGGTTAGGTTTAGGCACTCTGTCTGACATGTAGACAGTGCTCGGAGAGACTTAGGTTTAGGTATGATACTCTAAGTCCTCCATTAAGTTGAGACACTGTTTATGACTCTCCAGCAGTGCTGGGAGGAACTTAGGCTTAGGTATGGTGCCTAGAGTCCTCCCTTAGGTTCAGGCACTGTCTTATGACACCCCATCAGTGCTGGGAGAGACTTAGGTTGAGGTATGATACTCTAAGTGCTCCCATAAGAATGGTGTTTCTCATATGATACCTTCTTGGATCAATGCCTGAACACCCTCTGAATCACAGGATACGCAAGTGTGTCACACCCAAGCATCCAGGCACATCCCCATGGTCTCCAAACCACGAAGCACCCCTCAATGCTCAGGAGGGACTCCTAACCCACCCCGTGACCCCAGGGTCAAGACAGTGACACCAATATTGGGCTTTCAAATTGAGAACCTTAAACACTGTTATAACTCTCTTGTTTACATTCTATATTGGGATTAAAGTAAATCAAGAGGACAGGGTATTGAGTCAAGTATGGTTTAAGAGGGCAAAATAAACTTAGGTCTTAAAGAGGTTTAGGGTTCCATCTAGTGGTTAAGAAAAGCCTAACAGGGCTTTGGTGTATGAGTGGAGGCCAGGCAGGGCTTTTAATTCTGCATGTCAGTCATGTCCAATGTTATGTGTTTTAAAAATAGGCATCATTTTTTAAGGTCCTGATTATGGTCTTACAGTGGTGTCAAAACATGACCTTTGCCAGACATGACTGTTTTATGCAGTTTGTTGGCATCCAAGGTCATGTTTTGACCTGTAATAAGGGTTTGTTTAACGCTTGTCTTATCCAATTGAAGATACTAGCTACATTCACTGCTGTTCAATCTCATCTTGAATCCCTTAATCAGAGTACTAATTGAGTTTAAGCCTTGGGTATAGAGAGTAACGGGGCTGGTCAGTCGATGCAATGCTAGGAACTGGCGGGTTAGGTTTAAGGGGAGGGTGTAGTCGAAGCTAAAGGCCTCGACCACGGTGGTCTGTTGCCAGACCACAATGCACTCTCATCATTCCATTGCACCGAGTGTCCCATCACCAGGGTCGCTCCTCCACTATATTTTTATCCCTTCAGGTGGCTGCTTGGATGAGCATATGAGATGAACTTGAAAAATGGCTCCCCGAATCCAATTTTTGAAATATATGTATCATTACCCTATTTGAAGCCTGTGAGTGAGAGGCAGAGAGACAGAATAAGAGCATTTGTTTGGGCCTTTTTGGTTTGTGGATGTATATCCTTTTGGTAAGTGCATATGTGTCTTATTGGATATGTCTAAGCCAATGCTCTAACATTCTGTGAGCCGTGCCATGTGTCCAGTGGACATGGTCCCCCTGTGTTTTGAATTGCTGACCTGGCAGCTGGGGTATGGCTCTGAGTCTTTCTCTTATTATATGGTTAATGTATTCCAGTGTCTCTGCAGATTGGCATGGCAGATGCTGTGAATACGTTAACAGGGGCACCCATATTTTTGCCAGGGGGAAACGATTTTGTAGGGCTTGTACCGCTTCAATCACCTGTCTGTGCAGTTTGGATTTGTCTATCCAGGTATGGCAATTAGTCCCCATAGCAAGGATGACCTTTGTGACCTCTGAACAGACAGTTGTATGAGTCATGAGGGCTGGGATGTGGCCAAAATGGGCACCTGGGTAGCTATCAATCTGTAGCTGGGGGCATCTAAACTTGTCTATGTTCCGCAAGTTAGAATCCCCTAGGATTAACCACTGTGTGTTGGTGGTTAGAGTCCAATCCCTGTGTTTAGTGGGTGTGGAGGCATGCTGAATGGGCCTCTGCTTGTGAGTCTGGTCTGTGCGCCACCTGACCGAGCAGGTGTGTTTGACCTCTGACCTGCTTTGTACGGGCAAGGCCGAGTGCCGTGGTCCTACTCGCAGTCTGTGGCTGTTCACAGAGCTGTCGACTTCAGACGAGGGCGTGTCAAGGTCAGGGACTGCTGTGGCTTGATCCCTGACACTAAGTGCAGTTTTGATCTGTGCTGTTTGTGGGGGTCTGTTAGCCTCCTCACTGATTGCAGCCTCAGTCTTTACTGTCTGTTGTGGGGACCTGTTATTGGCCTCCTCACTAAGTGCAGCCTGATGCTGTGTTGCTTGCTGTGGGAGTATGCCAGTCTCCTGCACAGCTGTGCTGTTGACCTTAGACTCTATCATGGCCTCTGCTGTTTTGAGTGTGTATGGTTGCAGAGAGGCCAAGGCTTTGGTTGCCCAATTTGTTGCTGTCTCAAAAGGCTCATGCCACTGTTCAATTGTCATTTTAGGCATGCTGTTAATCTCTGCCTGCATCCCAGTCATGTAATGACTCCTCATGCTCCTAATTGTGGCTTGCTCCCAGGTTCTAGCATGTGTTTGCAATTCTAGTTTTAACTCTGGGGTTGGATTGAAGGGTTTTATGGCCTCTATCATATGTTTCGTTATCCTGCTAATCCCTGGTGGAGGAGCGTCTTGTGTTGTGTAAGCCAAGTGGTGGGCTGCCTTAATAATTTTGAACATGGCTTTTGCTTTATCACCATGTTGTGGGTCTGACCACTCCTCCTTCTTATTGTCCCCACTGACCTCTATGCTAACAGGTCTATCATGCTGTTTAGGCACCTGATGCTGGTCTAAGTTGGGGAGATGACAGGGATCTGGCTGACTGTTTTTTTGCCAGTCCCGAGGGCCTGTGTATTGACCCTCCTCTGCTTGACTATGTCTCAGAGTGTCATAGACTGGATCCACAGTATTTTGCTGTGGGGGCTGCCACGGGTAATAAGTCTCATCACCCCAGTCTGGATTGTCTGGTGGTGGTTCGTCCCTGACTATATCCCCTGTGTATGGTGGTCTACACCATGTGCAAGTAACTGAATAACAGCCACTGCCATCACACGCAGCTACCAGTCTAGGTGCAGTGGGTGCCCTGCCTCTTCTTGTCAGGTTCTGTTCTGATTCTTGACCTGATACTGACTCGTCCCTGTGATGTTCTAATGCATGGTAGGCCCTGTATTGCTGACGCCAGGGCTCTACCGCCTGTCTATCGCTGGGAGGCCTCTGCAGTGAATGTGGGCCTGGGCGAATGTTTGGACTAGAGGAGCGTACTCTGGGCGGGCGTGTAGCTGCCCTAGACCCCAGGTGCTTGTCTTCTCTCTTGCTAGCCATTCTGCCCAGTAATTTTGATGCTCTGTCAATGACTGCCTTTTTTAGTTTGATTTTTTTGTTGTTTTTTTGTTGTTTTTTTCTCGGACAGTCTGACGTCTTTAATGCAGACGTTGGCTTCAATTGTTTCTCAATAGTCCTTAGACTGTGTTTCAATTGAGCAGATTTTTTTCAGAGAGAGCCTGCCTGCTAGCTACTCTATCACGAAATTCAACATGGCGTCTTCACCTAATCCGCTTGTTTTTTTATGGACGACACGGTGTGAGCTCATGTATGAACACAGCCCTACTCTACTGGGTCTATCCCCGCAGGTTTCTGGGTCTGTTTTTTCGTGGCCGCAATCTTCTTAGTCCTAAAAAGGACTGATCTTCTTTAGTCCTTAGAAGGACTGGTGTTATGCTTCAGCCCTGATAAGGGCTTTGTTGCTCTTCTTCTTGGCCTTGTCCGTGTGTCTTTCTTCCAACACGCGACAAGTAAATTAGGTCGTAGAAGTCGTCAACTTTACTAAGATACGACGCGTTTCGATCTCAGCAGATCTCATCAGGTATCCAAAGTTGACTATGGCGAAAAAATTGTGGTTTAAATGGTCTTTCTATGAAGTTTCCAGGTGAAAAGAGCTTTTGCAGCGATGCGGTCTGGTTGAATTTCCCAAGCACAATGAGCATGTCGCAGAGCGCGCAGCTTCACTTGTGTGTAATGGGCGTGGCTAGCCTCCACTCTGAGGGAAAGTGTTTTCCTCTAACACCTTTGCACAGCTTTTGCATATATCCCCGACCTCTTATAAAATTTTTCGATTAGAAATTAAATTATTTTATAAAAAAGTAAATAAGAAACAAAAAGAAATGGGTAAATTCCTCCATTTTTTCGCCAAGTTATGGCTGTTTCTAATTTGGGAGTGTCCCTTTTTGGTGGTAGGTGTCTTTTTGCAAGGTCGGACGCCCCTAACCGACTCTCTTAACCATACATTTCCATGTAAATCCCTGTGTGTTTTGATTGTGGACCTGTGCTATGCATCAGGTGAGCAATGAAAATCACATTTCCCAATTTTTTACATCCTGGCATTTTGGCCTTTAGCATGTAATGCTTCCTTGAATCAGTGTTTGAACACCTTTGAATCACAGAATCCGTAAGTGTGTCACCCACAAGCACTCAGGTACACTTTCATGATATCAGGCCGGGTACATCGTGCCACTTTGGGGCAACAGGGTCTAAGCCCACATGTAGTCCATCACTGCAACCATGAAGCCCCCATTAATGCTCATGAGTGACTCCTCGTATATCCCATGACCCCAGGGTCAAGACAGTGACACCAATATTGGGCCTTTAAATTGAGGCATGCTATTACACTTTGTTCCCCCTCAGTCTAATTAACTATATAGGTCATTCAAGGGTTCTAATTATTAGGTTTAGGTCAGGGTGACAATCTTCTTAATAATGGGAGGGGTTAGGGTGTGTATTTATGATGGGATGGGGCCATTTTTACTAATTAGTATTTGGTTAAATTTAGGCACTAATGGGCTTGGTTAGGCTATGGGTTAAGGGATGGGTAGTGGTTATGTCAGTCTAAAGTGCTGGTTAGGTTTAGGCACTCTGTCTGACATGTAGACAGTGCTCGGAGAGACTTAGGTTTAGGTATGATACTCTAAGTCCTCCATTAAGTTGAGACACTGTTTATGACTCTCCAGCAGTGCTGGGAGGAACTTAGGCTTAGGGTTAGGGTTTAGGGTTAGGGTTAGGGTTAGGTTTAAGGGGAGGGTGTAGTCGAAGCTAAAGGCCTCGACCACGGTGGTCTGTTGCCAGACCACAATGCACTCTCATCATTCCATTGCACCGAGTGTCCCATCACCAGGGTCGCTCCTCCACTATATTTTTATCCCTTCAGGTGGCTGCTTGGATGAGCATATGAGATGAACTTGAAAAATGGCTCCCCGAATCCAATTTTTGAAATATATGTATCATTACCCTATTTGAAGCCTGTGAGTGAGAGGCAGAGAGACAGAATAAGAGCATTTGTTTGGGCCTTCCCGGCTAATGCTCTAACATTCTCTGAGTTGTGCCATGTGTCAAGTAGACATGGTCCCCATGTGTCTTGAATTTAGGTTATGATAGTCAGTTGGTTTTATGTATGTGTGGGGTGTCATGTTGTCCGCAGTTGTTACCCTCTATGTTAATTCCATAGATTGATCATGTAGACTTACATATTTCTTCAATACTACTCAAGCAGACTTACATATGCTGCTTGATTGTGGGGACATCGTCTCTCTCACAAATGATTTCTTATGGATGACTTTCAGGAATTATATCATAGGAGAATGGCACCTCATTCATCATATTACCCCTTCATTGGTCCCGCAGGACCTCCAATCCTATTCCAAATTTTAGTATTATTCTTGCCAAGGCTCCCTGATAGGTGCCTGGCTAACACTGGGAGGCCTTTCTGCAGTGGATTGGGGCATGGTTCTCAGTCTTTCTCTTATTATATGGTTAAGATATTCCAGTGTCTCTGCAGATTGGCATGGCAGATGCTGTGAATAATCTTAATAAGGGCACCCATGTTTTTGCCAGGGGGAAACGATTTTGTAGGGCTTGTACCGCTTCAATCACCACCTGACTGAGCAGGTGTGTTTGACCTCTGACCTGCTTCTGTAAAAGCGAGGCCGAGTGCCGTGGTCCTATTTGCAGTCTCTGGCTGGTCACAGAGCTGTCAATTTTAGACGAGGGCATGTCAAAGTCAGGGATATACTGTGGCTTAATCCCTGATATTAAGTACAGTTTTGATCTGTGCTGTTTGTGGGGGTCTGTTGGCCTCCTCACTGATTGCAGCCTCAGTCTTTTCTGTATGTTGTGGGGACCTTTTGTTGGTCTCCTCACTCATTGCAGTCTTATGTTATGCTGCTTGCTGTGGGAGCATGCTAGTCTCCTACACAGTTCTGGAGTTGGATTGAACGGTTTTATGGCCTCTATCATATGTCTCGTTATTTTATTAATCCCTGGTGGAAGAGTGTCCTGAGTGGTATAGGCTAAGTGGTGGATTGCCTTCATATTTTTGAGCATGGTTTTTGCTCCATCCCCATGTTATGGGTTGGACCTCTCCTCCTTCTTATTGTCCCCACTGATCTCTATGCTATCAGGTATATCATGCCTTTCTCTTAGGCACCTGATGTTGGTCTAAGTTGGGGAGATGACAGGGATCTGGCTAGTTGTTTTTTTGCCAATCCCGAGGGCTTTTTCTCTGTATTAACCCTCCTCTAGTGTAGTATGCCTTAGAGTGTCATGGACTGGTCACAGTCTATTGCTGTGAGGGCTGCCACGGGCAATATGTCTCATCACCCCAATCTATATTGTTTGGTGGTGGTTCGTCTCTGACTATATCCCCTGTGTACGGTGGTCTACAACTCGTGCAAATGGCTGAGTAGCAGCCTTTGCCATCACACGCAGCTACCAGTCTGGGTGCCATGGGTGCCCTGCCTCTCTTAGTCAGGTCCTTTTCTGGTTTTTGACCTGACAATAACTCGTCCCTGTGATGTTCCAATGTGTGGTAGGCCCTGTATTGCTGTTGACGCCAGGGCTCTACCGTCTGTCTATCGCTGGGAGGCCTCTGCAGTGAATGTGGGTCTGAGCGGATGTTTGGACTAGAGGAGTGTACTCTGGGCGGGCGTGTAGCTGCCCCAGATCCCAGGTGTTTGTCTTCTCTCCTGCTAGACATGTCGCCCAGTGAATTTGATGCTGTATTCATGACTGCCTTTTTTAGTTTGATTTTTTTGTTGTTTTTTTGTTGTTTTTTTCTCGGACAGTCTGACGTCTTTAATGCAGACGTTGGCTTCAATTGTTTCTCAATAGTCCTTAGACTGTGTTTCAATTGAGCAGATTTTTTTCAGAGAGAGCCTGCCTGCTAGCTACTCTATCACGAAATTCAACATGGCGTCTTCACCTAATCCGCTTGTTTTTTTATGGACGACACGGTGTGAGCTCATGTATGAACACAGCCCTACTCTACTGGGTCTATCCCCGCAGGTTTCTGGGTCTGCTTTTTCGTGGCCGCAATCTTCTTAGTCCTAAAAAGGACTGATCTTCTTTAGCCCTTAGAAGGACTGGTGTTATGCTTCAGCCCTGACAAGGGCTTTGTTGCTCCTTTCTTGGCCTTGTCCGTGTGTCTTTCTTCCAACACGCGACAAGTAAATTAGGTTGTAGAAGTCGTCAACTTTACTAAGACACGACGCGTTTCGATCTCAGCAGATCTCATCAGGTATCCAAAGTTGACTATGGTGAAAAAATTGTGGTTTAAATGGTCTTTCTATGAAGTTTCCAGGTGAAAAGAGCTTTTGCAGCGATGCGGTCTGGTTGAATTTCCCAAGCACAATGAGCATGTCGCAGAGCGCGCAGCTTCACTTGTGTGTAATGGGCGTGGCTAGCCTCCACTCTGAGGGAAAGTGTTTTCCTCTAACACCTTTGCACAGCTTTTGCATATATCCCCGACCTCTTATAAAATTTTTCGATTAGAAATTAAATTATTTTATAAAAAAGTAAATAAGAAACAAAAAGAAATGGGTAAATTCCTCCATTTTTTCGCCAAGTTATGGCTGTTTCTAATTTGGGAGTGTCCCTTTTTGGTGGTAGGTGTCTTTTTGCAAGGTCGGACGCCCCTAACCGACTCTCTTAACCATACATTTCCATGTAAATCCCTGTGTGTTTTGATTGTGGACCTGTGCTATGCATCAGGTGAGCAATGAAAATCACATTTCCCAATTTTTTACATCCTGGCATTTTGGCCTTTAGCATGTAATGCTTCCTTGAATCAGTGTTTGAACACCTTTGAATCACAGAATCCGTAAGTGTGTCACCCACAAGCACTCAGGTACACTTTCATGATATCAGGCCGGGTACATCGTGCCACTTTGGGGCAACAGGGTCTAAGCCCACATGTAGTCCATCACTGCAACCATGAAGCCCCCATTAATGCTCATGAGTGACTCCTCGTATATCCCATGACCCCAGGGTCAAGACAGTGACACCAATATTGGGCCTTTAAATTGAGGCATGCTATTACACTTTGTTCCCCCTCAGTCTAATTAACTATATAGGTCATTCAAGGGTTCTAATTATTAGGTTTAGGTCAGGGTGACAATCTTCTTAATAATGGGAGGGGTTAGGGTGTGTATTTATGATGGGATGGGGCCATTTTTACTAATTAGTATTTGGTTAAATTTAGGCACTAATGGGCTTGGTTAGGCTATGGGTTAAGGGATGGGTAGTGGTTATGTCAGTCTAAAGTGCTGGTTAGGTTTAGGCACTCTGTCTGACATGTAGACAGTGCTCGGAGAGACTTAGGTTTAGGTATGATACTCTAAGTCCTCCATTAAGTTGAGACACTGTTTATGACTCTCCAGCAGTGCTGGGAGGAACTTAGGCTTAGGTATGGTGCCTAGAGTCCTCCCTTAGGTTCAGGCACTGTCTTATGACACCCCATCAGTGCTGGGAGAGACTTAGGTTGAGGTATGATACTCTAAGTGCTCCCATAAGAATGGTGTTTCTCATATGATACCTTCTTGGATCAATGCCTGAACACCCTCTGAATCACAGGATACGCAAGTGTGTCACACCCAAGCATCCAGGCACATCCCCATGGTCTCCAAACCACGAAGCACCCCTCAATGCTCAGGAGGGACTCCTAACCCACCCCGTGACCCCAGGGTCAAGACAGTGACACCAATATTGGGCTTTCAAATTGAGAACCTTAAACACTGTTATAACTCTCTTGTTTACATTCTATATTGGGATTAAAGTAAATCAAGAGGACAGGGTATTGAGTCAAGTATGGTTTAAGAGGGCAAAATAAACTTAGGTCTTAAAGAGGTTTAGGGTTCCATCTAGTGGTTAAGAAAAGCCTAACAGGGCTTTGGTGTATGAGTGGAGGCCAGGCAGGGCTTTTAATTCTGCATGTCAGTCATGTCCAATGTTATGTGTTTTAAAAATAGGCATCATTTTTTAAGGTCCTGATTATGGTCTTACAGTGGTGTCAAAACATGACCTTTGCCAGACATGACTGTTTTATGCAGTTTGTTGGCATCCAAGGTCATGTTTTGACCTGTAATAAGGGTTTGTTTAACGCTTGTCTTATCCAATTGAAGATACTAGCTACATTCACTGCTGTTCAATCTCATCTTGAATCCCTTAATCAGAGTACTAATTGAGTTTAAGCCTTGGGTATAGAGAGTAACGGGGCTGGTCAGTCGATGCAATGCTAGGAACTGGCGGGTTAGGTTTAAGGGGAGGGTGTAGTCGAAGCTAAAGGCCTCGACCACGGTGGTCTGTTGCCAGACCACAATGCACTCTCATCATTCCATTGCACCGAGTGTCCCATCACCAGGGTCGCTCCTCCACTATATTTTTATCCCTTCAGGTGGCTGCTTGGATGAGCATATGAGATGAACTTGAAAAATGGCTCCCCGAATCCAATTTTTGAAATATATGTATCATTACCCTATTTGAAGCCTGTGAGTGAGAGGCAGAGAGACAGAATAAGAGCATTTGTTTGGGCCTTCCCGGCTAATGCTCTAACATTCTCTGAGTTGTGCCATGTGTCAAGTAGACATGGTCCCCATGTGTCTTGAATTTAGGTTATGATAGTCAGTTGGTTTTATGTATGTGTGGGGTGTCATGTTGTCCGCAGTTGTTACCCTCTATGTTAATTCCATAGATTGATCATGTAGACTTACATATTTCTTCAATACTACTCAAGCAGACTTACATATGCTGCTTGATTGTGGGGACATCGTCTCTCTCACAAATGATTTCTTATGGATGACTTTCAGGAATTATATCATAGGAGAATGGCACCTCATTCATCATATTACCCCTTCATTGGTCCCGCAGGACCTCCAATCCTATTCCAAATTTTAGTATTATTCTTGCCAAGGCTCCCTGATAGGTGCCTGGCTAACACTGGGAGGCCTTTCTGCAGTGGATTGGGGCATGGTTCTCAGTCTTTCTCTTATTATATGGTTAAGATATTCCAGTGTCTCTGCAGATTGGCATGGCAGATGCTGTGAATAATCTTAATAAGGGCACCCATGTTTTTGCCAGGGGGAAACGATTTTGTAGGGCTTGTACCGCTTCAATCACCACCTGACTGAGCAGGTGTGTTTGACCTCTGACCTGCTTCTGTAAAAGCGAGGCCGAGTGCCGTGGTCCTATTTGCAGTCTCTGGCTGGTCACAGAGCTGTCAATTTTAGACGAGGGCATGTCAAAGTCAGGGATATACTGTGGCTTAATCCCTGATATTAAGTACAGTTTTGATCTGTGCTGTTTGTGGGGGTCTGTTGGCCTCCTCACTGATTGCAGCCTCAGTCTTTTCTGTATGTTGTGGGGACCTTTTGTTGGTCTCCTCACTCATTGCAGTCTTATGTTATGCTGCTTGCTGTGGGAGCATGCTAGTCTCCTACACAGTTCTGGAGTTGGATTGAACGGTTTTATGGCCTCTATCATATGTCTCGTTATTTTATTAATCCCTGGTGGAAGAGTGTCCTGAGTAGTATAGGCTAAGTGGTGGATTGCCTTCATATTTTTGAGCATGGTTTTTGCTCCATCCCCATGTTATGGGTTGGACCTCTCCTCCTTCTTATTGTCCCCACTGATCTCTATGCTATCAGGTATATCATGCCTTTCTCTTAGGCACCTGATGTTGGTCTAAGTTGGGGAGATGACAGGGATCTGGCTAGTTGTTTTTTTGCCAATCCCGAGGGCTTTTTCTCTGTATTAACCCTCCTCTAGTGTAGTATGCCTTAGAGTGTCATGGACTGGTCACAGTCTATTGCTGTGAGGGCTGCCACGGGCAATATGTCTCATCACCCCAATCTATATTGTTTGGTGGTGGTTCGTCTCTGACTATATCCCCTGTGTACGGTGGTCTACAACTCGTGCAAATGGCTGAGTAGCAGCCTTTGCCATCACACGCAGCTACCAGTCTGGGTGCCATGGGTGCCCTGCCTCTCTTAGTCAGGTCCTTTTCTGGTTTTTGACCTGACAATAACTCGTCCCTGTGATGTTCCAATGTGTGGTAGGCCCTGTATTGCTGTTGACGCCAGGGCTCTACCGTCTGTCTATCGCTGGGAGGCCTCTGCAGTGAATGTGGGTCTGAGCGGATGTTTGGACTAGAGGAGTGTACTCTGGGCGGGCGTGTAGCTGCCCCAGATCCCAGGTGTTTGTCTTCTCTCCTGCTAGACATGTCGCCCAGTGAATTTGATGCTGTATTCATGACTGCCTTTTTTAGTTTGATTTTTTTGTTGTTTTTTTGTTGTTTTTTTCTCGGACAGTCTGACGTCTTTAATGCAGACGTTGGCTTCAATTGTTTCTCAATAGTCCTTAGACTGTGTTTCAATTGAGCAGATTTTTTTCAGAGAGAGCCTGCCTGCTAGCTACTCTATCACGAAATTCAACATGGCGTCTTCACCTAATCCGCTTGTTTTTTTATGGACGACACGGTGTGAGCTCATGTATGAACACAGCCCTACTCTACTGGGTCTATCCCCGCAGGTTTCTGGGTCTGCTTTTTCGTGGCCGCAATCTTCTTAGTCCTAAAAAGGACTGATCTTCTTTAGCCCTTAGAAGGACTGGTGTTATGCTTCAGCCCTGACAAGGGCTTTGTTGCTCCTTTCTTGGCCTTGTCCGTGTGTCTTTCTTCCAACACGCGACAAGTAAATTAGGTTGTAGAAGTCGTCAACTTTACTAAGACACGACGCGTTTCGATCTCAGCAGATCTCATCAGGTATCCAAAGTTGACTATGGCGAAAAAATTGTGGTTTAAATGGTCTTTCTATGAAGTTTCCAGGTGAAAAGAGCTTTTGCAGCGATGCGGTCTGGTTGAATTTCCCAAGCACAATGAGCATGTCGCAGAGCGCGCAGCTTCACTTGTGTGTAGTGGGCGTGGCTAGCCTCCACTCTGAGGGAAAGTGTTTTCCTCTAACACCTTTGCACAGCTTTTGCATATATCCCCGACCTCTTATAAAATTTTTCGATTAGAAATTAAATTATTTTATAAAAAAGTAAATAAGAAACAAAAAGAAATGGGTAAATTCCTCCATTTTTTCGCCAAGTTATGGCTGTTTCTAATTTGGGAGTGTCCCTTTTTGGTGGTAGGTGTCTTTTTGCAAGGTCGGACGCCCCTAACCGACTCTCTTAACCATACATTTCCATGTAAATCCCTGTGTGTTTTGATTGTGGACCTGTGCTATGCATCAGGTGAGCAATGAAAATCACATTTCCCAATTTTTTACATCCTGGCATTTTGGCCTTTAGCATGTAATGCTTCCTTGAATCAGTGTTTGAACACCTTTGAATCACAGAATCCGTAAGTGTGTCACCCACAAGCACTCAGGTACACTTTCATGATATCAGGCCGGGTACATCGTGCCACTTTGGGGCAACAGGGTCTAAGCCCACATGTAGTCCATCACTGCAACCATGAAGCCCCCATTAATGCTCATGAGTGACTCCTCGTATATCCCATGACCCCAGGGTCAAGACAGTGACACCAATATTGGGCCTTTAAATTGAGGCATGCTATTACACTTTGTTCCCCCTCAGTCTAATTAACTATATAGGTCATTCAAGGGTTCTAATTATTAGGTTTAGGTCAGGGTGACAATCTTCTTAATAATGGGAGGGGTTAGGGTGTGTATTTATGATGGGATGGGGCCATTTTTACTAATTAGTATTTGGTTAAATTTAGGCACTAATGGGCTTGGTTAGGCTATGGGTTAAGGGATGGGTAGTGGTTATGTCAGTCTAAAGTGCTGGTTAGGTTTAGGCACTCTGTCTGACATGTAGACAGTGCTCGGAGAGACTTAGGTTTAGGTATGATACTCTAAGTCCTCCATTAAGTTGAGACACTGTTTATGACTCTCCAGCAGTGCTGGGAGGAACTTAGGCTTAGGTATGGTGCCTAGAGTCCTCCCTTAGGTTCAGGCACTGTCTTATGACACCCCATCAGTGCTGGGAGAGACTTAGGTTGAGGTATGATACTCTAAGTGCTCCCATAAGAATGGTGTTTCTCATATGATACCTTCTTGGATCAATGCCTGAACACCCTCTGAATCACAGGATACGCAAGTGTGTCACACCCAAGCATCCAGGCACATCCCCATGGTCTCCAAACCACGAAGCACCCCTCAATGCTCAGGAGGGACTCCTAACCCACCCCGTGACCCCAGGGTCAAGACAGTGACACCAATATTGGGCTTTCAAATTGAGAACCTTAAACACTGTTATAACTCTCTTGTTTACATTCTATATTGGGATTAAAGTAAATCAAGAGGACAGGGTATTGAGTCAAGTATGGTTTAAGAGGGCAAAATAAACTTAGGTCTTAAAGAGGTTTAGGGTTCCATCTAGTGGTTAAGAAAAGCCTAACAGGGCTTTGGTGTATGAGTGGAGGCCAGGCAGGGCTTTTAATTCTGCATGTCAGTCATGTCCAATGTTATGTGTTTTAAAAATAGGCATCATTTTTTAAGGTCCTGATTATGGTCTTACAGTGGTGTCAAAACATGACCTTTGCCAGACATGACTGTTTTATGCAGTTTGTTGGCATCCAAGGTCATGTTTTGACCTGTAATAAGGGTTTGTTTAACGCTTGTCTTATCCAATTGAAGATACTAGCTACATTCACTGCTGTTCAATCTCATCTTGAATCCCTTAATCAGAGTACTAATTGAGTTTAAGCCTTGGGTATAGAGAGTAACGGGGCTGGTCAGTCGATGCAATGCTAGGAACTGGCGGGTTAGGTTTAAGGGGAGGGTGTAGTCGAAGCTAAAGGCCTCGACCACGGTGGTCTGTTGCCAGACCACAATGCACTCTCATCATTCCATTGCACCGAGTGTCCCATCACCAGGGTCGCTCCTCCACTATATTTTTATCCCTTCAGGTGGCTGCTTGGATGAGCATATGAGATGAACTTGAAAAATGGCTCCCCGAATCCAATTTTTGAAATATATGTATCATTACCCTATTTGAAGCCTGTGAGTGAGAGGCAGAGAGACAGAATAAGAGCATTTGTTTGGGCCTTCCCGGCTAATGCTCTAACATTCTCTGAGTTGTGCCATGTGTCAAGTAGACATGGTCCCCATGTGTCTTGAATTTAGGTTATGATAGTCAGTTGGTTTTATGTATGTGTGGGGTGTCATGTTGTCCGCAGTTGTTACCCTCTATGTTAATTCCATAGATTGATCATGTAGACTTACATATTTCTTCAATACTACTCAAGCAGACTTACATATGCTGCTTGATTGTGGGGACATCGTCTCTCTCACAAATGATTTCTTATGGATGACTTTCAGGAATTATATCATAGGAGAATGGCACCTCATTCATCATATTACCCCTTCATTGGTCCCGCAGGACCTCCAATCCTATTCCAAATTTTAGTATTATTCTTGCCAAGGCTCCCTGATAGGTGCCTGGCTAACACTGGGAGGCCTTTCTGCAGTGGATTGGGGCATGGTTCTCAGTCTTTCTCTTATTATATGGTTAAGATATTCCAGTGTCTCTGCAGATTGGCATGGCAGATGCTGTGAATAATCTTAATAAGGGCACCCATGTTTTTGCCAGGGGGAAACGATTTTGTAGGGCTTGTACCGCTTCAATCACCACCTGACTGAGCAGGTGTGTTTGACCTCTGACCTGCTTCTGTAAAAGCGAGGCCGAGTGCCGTGGTCCTATTTGCAGTCTCTGGCTGGTCACAGAGCTGTCAATTTTAGACGAGGGCATGTCAAAGTCAGGGATATACTGTGGCTTAATCCCTGATATTAAGTACAGTTTTGATCTGTGCTGTTTGTGGGGGTCTGTTGGCCTCCTCACTGATTGCAGCCTCAGTCTTTTCTGTATGTTGTGGGGACCTTTTGTTGGTCTCCTCACTCATTGCAGTCTTATGTTATGCTGCTTGCTGTGGGAGCATGCTAGTCTCCTACACAGTTCTGGAGTTGGATTGAACGGTTTTATGGCCTCTATCATATGTCTCGTTATTTTATTAATCCCTGGTGGAAGAGTGTCCTGAGTAGTATAGGCTAAGTGGTGGATTGCCTTCATATTTTTGAGCATGGTTTTTGCTCCATCCCCATGTTATGGGTTGGACCTCTCCTCCTTCTTATTGTCCCCACTGATCTCTATGCTATCAGGTATATCATGCCTTTCTCTTAGGCACCTGATGTTGGTCTAAGTTGGGGAGATGACAGGGATCTGGCTAGTTGTTTTTTTGCCAATCCCGAGGGCTTTTTCTCTGTATTAACCCTCCTCTAGTGTAGTATGCCTTAGAGTGTCATGGACTGGTCACAGTCTATTGCTGTGAGGGCTGCCACGGGCAATATGTCTCATCACCCCAATCTATATTGTTTGGTGGTGGTTCGTCTCTGACTATATCCCCTGTGTACGGTGGTCTACAACTCGTGCAAATGGCTGAGTAGCAGCCTTTGCCATCACACGCAGCTACCAGTCTGGGTGCCATGGGTGCCCTGCCTCTCTTAGTCAGGTCCTTTTCTGGTTTTTGACCTGACAATAACTCGTCCCTGTGATGTTCCAATGTGTGGTAGGCCCTGTATTGCTGTTGACGCCAGGGCTCTACCGTCTGTCTATCGCTGGGAGGCCTCTGCAGTGAATGTGGGTCTGAGCGGATGTTTGGACTAGAGGAGTGTACTCTGGGCGGGCGTGTAGCTGCCCCAGATCCCAGGTGTTTGTCTTCTCTCCTGCTAGACATGTCGCCCAGTGAATTTGATGCTGTATTCATGACTGCCTTTTTTAGTTTGATTTTTTTGTTGTTTTTTTGTTGTTTTTTTCTCGGACAGTCTGACGTCTTTAATGCAGACGTTGGCTTCAATTGTTTCTCAATAGTCCTTAGACTGTGTTTCAATTGAGCAGATTTTTTTCAGAGAGAGCCTGCCTGCTAGCTACTCTATCACGAAATTCAACATGGCGTCTTCACCTAATCCGCTTGTTTTTTTATGGACGACACGGTGTGAGCTCATGTATGAACACAGCCCTACTCTACTGGGTCTATCCCCGCAGGTTTCTGGGTCTGCTTTTTCGTGGCCGCAATCTTCTTAGTCCTAAAAAGGACTGATCTTCTTTAGCCCTTAGAAGGACTGGTGTTATGCTTCAGCCCTGACAAGGGCTTTGTTGCTCCTTTCTTGGCCTTGTCCGTGTGTCTTTCTTCCAACACGCGACAAGTAAATTAGGTTGTAGAAGTCGTCAACTTTACTAAGACACGACGCGTTTCGATCTCAGCAGATCTCATCAGGTATCCAAAGTTGACTATGGCGAAAAAATTGTGGTTTAAATGGTCTTTCTATGAAGTTTCCAGGTGAAAAGAGCTTTTGCAGCGATGCGGTCTGGTTGAATTTCCCAAGCACAATGAGCATGTCGCAGAGCGCGCAGCTTCACTTGTGTGTAGTGGGCGTGGCTAGCCTCCACTCTGAGGGAAAGTGTTTTCCTCTAACACCTTTGCACAGCTTTTGCATATATCCCCGACCTCTTATAAAATTTTTCGATTAGAAATTAAATTATTTTATAAAAAAGTAAATAAGAAACAAAAAGAAATGGGTAAATTCCTCCATTTTTTCGCCAAGTTATGGCTGTTTCTAATTTGGGAGTGTCCCTTTTTGGTGGTAGGTGTCTTTTTGCAAGGTCGGACGCCCCTAACCGACTCTCTTAACCATACATTTCCATGTAAATCCCTGTGTGTTTTGATTGTGGACCTGTGCTATGCATCAGGTGAGCAATGAAAATCACATTTCCCAATTTTTTACATCCTGGCATTTTGGCCTTTAGCATGTAATGCTTCCTTGAATCAGTGTTTGAACACCTTTGAATCACAGAATCCGTAAGTGTGTCACCCACAAGCACTCAGGTACACTTTCATGATATCAGGCCGGGTACATCGTGCCACTTTGGGGCAACAGGGTCTAAGCCCACATGTAGTCCATCACTGCAACCATGAAGCCCCCATTAATGCTCATGAGTGACTCCTCGTATATTCCATGACCCCAGGGTCAAGACAGTGACACCAATATTGGGCCTTTAAATTGAGGCATGCTATTACACTTTGTTCCCCCTCAGTCTAATTAACTATATAGGTCATTCAAGGGTTCTAATTATTAGGTTTAGGTCAGGGTGACAATCTTCTTAATAATGGGAGGGGTTAGGGTGTGTATTTATGATGGGATGGGGCCATTTTTACTAATTAGTATTTGGTTAAATTTAGGCACTAATGGGCTTGGTTAGGCTATGGGTTAAGGGATGGGTAGTGGTTATGTCAGTCTAAAGTGCTGGTTAGGTTTAGGCACTCTGTCTGACATGTAGACAGTGCTCGGAGAGACTTAGGTTTAGGTATGATACTCTAAGTCCTCCATTAAGTTGAGACACTGTTTATGACTCTCCAGCAGTGCTGGGAGGAACTTAGGCTTAGGTATGGTGCCTAGAGTCCTCCCTTAGGTTCAGGCACTGTCTTATGACACCCCATCAGTGCTGGGAGAGACTTAGGTTGAGGTATGATACTCTAAGTGCTCCCATAAGAATGGTGTTTCTCATATGATACCTTCTTGGATCAATGCCTGAACACCCTCTGAATCACAGGATACGCAAGTGTGTCACACCCAAGCATCCAGGCACATCCCCATGGTCTCCAAACCACGAAGCACCCCTCAATGCTCAGGAGGGACTCCTAACCCACCCCGTGACCCCAGGGTCAAGACAGTGACACCAATATTGGGCTTTCAAATTGAGAACCTTAAACACTGTTATAACTCTCTTGTTTACATTCTATATTGGGATTAAAGTAAATCAAGAGGACAGGGTATTGAGTCAAGTATGGTTTAAGAGGGCAAAATAAACTTAGGTCTTAAAGAGGTTTAGGGTTCCATCTAGTGGTTAAGAAAAGCCTAACAGGGCTTTGGTGTATGAGTGGAGGCCAGGCAGGGCTTTTAATTCTGCATGTCAGTCATGTCCAATGTTATGTGTTTTAAAAATAGGCATCATTTTTTAAGGTCCTGATTATGGTCTTACAGTGGTGTCAAAACATGACCTTTGCCAGACATGACTGTTTTATGCAGTTTGTTGGCATCCAAGGTCATGTTTTGACCTGTAATAAGGGTTTGTTTAACGCTTGTCTTATCCAATTGAAGATACTAGCTACATTCACTGCTGTTCAATCTCATCTTGAATCCCTTAATCAGAGTACTAATTGAGTTTAAGCCTTGGGTATAGAGAGTAACGGGGCTGGTCAGTCGATGCAATGCTAGGAACTGGCGGGTTAGGTTTAAGGGGAGGGTGTAGTCGAAGCTAAAGGCCTCGACCACGGTGGTCTGTTGCCAGACCACAATGCACTCTCATCATTCCATTGCACCGAGTGTCCCATCACCAGGGTCGCTCCTCCACTATATTTTTATCCCTTCAGGTGGCTGCTTGGATGAGCATATGAGATGAACTTGAAAAATGGCTCCCCGAATCCAATTTTTGAAATATATGTATCATTACCCTATTTGAAGCCTGTGAGTGAGAGGCAGAGAGACAGAATAAGAGCATTTGTTTGGGCCTTTTTGGTTTGTGGATGTATATCCTTTTGGTAAGTGCATATGTGTCTTATTGGATATGTCTAAGCCAATGCTCTAACATTCTGTGAGCCGTGCCATGTGTCCAGTGGACATGGTCCCCCTGTGTTTTGAATTGCTGACCTGGCAGCTGGGGTATGGCTCTGAGTCTTTCTCTTATTATATGGTTAATGTATTCCAGTGTCTCTGCAGATTGGCATGGCAGATGCTGTGAATACGTTAACAGGGGCACCCATATTTTTGCCAGGGGGAAACGATTTTGTAGGGCTTGTACCGCTTCAATCACCTGTCTGTGCAGTTTGGATTTGTCTATCCAGGTATGGCAATTAGTCCCCATAGCAAGGATGACCTTTGTGACCTCTGAACAGACAGTTGTATGAGTCATGAGGGCTGGGATGTGGCCAAAATGGGCACCTGGGTAGCTATCAATCTGTAGCTGGGGGCATCTAAACTTGTCTATGTTCCGCAAGTTAGAATCCCCTAGGATTAACCACTGTGTGTTGGTGGTTAGAGTCCAATCCCTGTGTTTAGTGGGTGTGGAGGCATGCTGAATGGGCCTCTGCTTGTGAGTCTGGTCTGTGCGCCACCTGACCGAGCAGGTGTGTTTGACCTCTGACCTGCTTTGTACGGGCAAGGCCGAGTGCCGTGGTCCTACTCGCAGTCTGTGGCTGTTCACAGAGCTGTCGACTTCAGACGAGGGCGTGTCAAGGTCAGGGACTGCTGTGGCTTGATCCCTGACACTAAGTGCAGTTTTGATCTGTGCTGTTTGTGGGGGTCTGTTAGCCTCCTCACTGATTGCAGCCTCAGTCTTTACTGTCTGTTGTGGGGACCTGTTATTGGCCTCCTCACTAAGTGCAGCCTGATGCTGTGTTGCTTGCTGTGGGAGTATGCCAGTCTCCTGCACAGCTGTGCTGTTGACCTTAGACTCTATCATGGCCTCTGCTGTTTTGAGTGTGTATGGTTGCAGAGAGGCCAAGGCTTTGGTTGCCCAATTTGTTGCTGTCTCAAAAGGCTCATGCCACTGTTCAATTGTCATTTTAGGCATGCTGTTAATCTCTGCCTGCATCCCAGTCATGTAATGACTCCTCATGCTCCTAATTGTGGCTTGCTCCCAGGTTCTAGCATGTGTTTGCAATTCTAGTTTTAACTCTGGGGTTGGATTGAAGGGTTTTATGGCCTCTATCATATGTTTCGTTATCCTGCTAATCCCTGGTGGAGGAGCGTCTTGTGTTGTGTAAGCCAAGTGGTGGGCTGCCTTAATAATTTTGAACATGGCTTTTGCTTTATCACCATGTTGTGGGTCTGACCACTCCTCCTTCTTATTGTCCCCACTGACCTCTATGCTAACAGGTCTATCATGCTGTTTAGGCACCTGATGCTGGTCTAAGTTGGGGAGATGACAGGGATCTGGCTGACTGTTTTTTTGCCAGTCCCGAGGGCCTGTGTATTGACCCTCCTCTGCTTGACTATGTCTCAGAGTGTCATAGACTGGATCCACAGTATTTTGCTGTGGGGGCTGCCACGGGTAATAAGTCTCATCACCCCAGTCTGGATTGTCTGGTGGTGGTTCGTCCCTGACTATATCCCCTGTGTATGGTGGTCTACACCATGTGCAAGTAACTGAATAACAGCCACTGCCATCACACGCAGCTACCAGTCTAGGTGCAGTGGGTGCCCTGCCTCTTCTTGTCAGGTTCTGTTCTGATTCTTGACCTGATACTGACTCGTCCCTGTGATGTTCTAATGCATGGTAGGCCCTGTATTGCTGACGCCAGGGCTCTACCGCCTGTCTATCGCTGGGAGGCCTCTGCAGTGAATGTGGGCCTGGGCGAATGTTTGGACTAGAGGAGCGTACTCTGGGCGGGCGTGTAGCTGCCCTAGACCCCAGGTGCTTGTCTTCTCTCTTGCTAGCCATTCTGCCCAGTAATTTTGATGCTCTGTCAATGACTGCCTTTTTTAGTTTGATTTTTTTGTTGTTTTTTTGTTGTTTTTTTCTCGGACAGTCTGACGTCTTTAATGCAGACGTTGGCTTCAATTGTTTCTCAATAGTCCTTAGACTGTGTTTCAATTGAGCAGATTTTTTTCAGAGAGAGCCTGCCTGCTAGCTACTCTATCACGAAATTCAACATGGCGTCTTCACCTAATCCGCTTGTTTTTTTATGGACGACACGGTGTGAGCTCATGTATGAACACAGCCCTACTCTACTGGGTCTATCCCCGCAGGTTTCTGGGTCTGTTTTTTCGTGGCCGCAATCTTCTTAGTCCTAAAAAGGACTGATCTTCTTTAGTCCTTAGAAGGACTGGTGTTATGCTTCAGCCCTGATAAGGGCTTTGTTGCTCTTCTTCTTGGCCTTGTCCGTGTGTCTTTCTTCCAACACGCGACAAGTAAATTAGGTCGTAGAAGTCGTCAACTTTACTAAGATACGACGCGTTTCGATCTCAGCAGATCTCATCAGGTATCCAAAGTTGACTATGGCGAAAAAATTGTGGTTTAAATGGTCTTTCTATGAAGTTTCCAGGTGAAAAGAGCTTTTGCAGCGATGCGGTCTGGTTGAATTTCCCAAGCACAATGAGCATGTCGCAGAGCGCGCAGCTTCACTTGTGTGTAATGGGCGTGGCTAGCCTCCACTCTGAGGGAAAGTGTTTTCCTCTAACACCTTTGCACAGCTTTTGCATATATCCCCGACCTCTTATAAAATTTTTCGATTAGAAATTAAATTATTTTATAAAAAAGTAAATAAGAAACAAAAAGAAATGGGTAAATTCCTCCATTTTTTCGCCAAGTTATGGCTGTTTCTAATTTGGGAGTGTCCCTTTTTGGTGGTAGGTGTCTTTTTGCAAGGTCGGACGCCCCTAACCGACTCTCTTAACCATACATTTCCATGTAAATCCCTGTGTGTTTTGATTGTGGACCTGTGCTATGCATCAGGTGAGCAATGAAAATCACATTTCCCAATTTTTTACATCCTGGCATTTTGGCCTTTAGCATGTAATGCTTCCTTGAATCAGTGTTTGAACACCTTTGAATCACAGAATCCGTAAGTGTGTCACCCACAAGCACTCAGGTACACTTTCATGATATCAGGCCGGGTACATCGTGCCACTTTGGGGCAACAGGGTCTAAGCCCACATGTAGTCCATCACTGCAACCATGAAGCCCCCATTAATGCTCATGAGTGACTCCTCGTATATCCCATGACCCCAGGGTCAAGACAGTGACACCAATATTGGGCCTTTAAATTGAGGCATGCTATTACACTTTGTTCCCCCTCAGTCTAATTAACTATATAGGTCATTCAAGGGTTCTAATTATTAGGTTTAGGTCAGGGTGACAATCTTCTTAATAATGGGAGGGGTTAGGGTGTGTATTTATGATGGGATGGGGCCATTTTTACTAATTAGTATTTGGTTAAATTTAGGCACTAATGGGCTTGGTTAGGCTATGGGTTAAGGGATGGGTAGTGGTTATGTCAGTCTAAAGTGCTGGTTAGGTTTAGGCACTCTGTCTGACATGTAGACAGTGCTCGGAGAGACTTAGGTTTAGGTATGATACTCTAAGTCCTCCATTAAGTTGAGACACTGTTTATGACTCTCCAGCAGTGCTGGGAGGAACTTAGGCTTAGGTATGGTGCCTAGAGTCCTCCCTTAGGTTCAGGCACTGTCTTATGACACCCCATCAGTGCTGGGAGAGACTTAGGTTGAGGTATGATACTCTAAGTGCTCCCATAAGAATGGTGTTTCTCATATGATACCTTCTTGGATCAATGCCTGAACACCCTCTGAATCACAGGATACGCAAGTGTGTCACACCCAAGCATCCAGGCACATCCCCATGGTCTCCAAACCACGAAGCACCCCTCAATGCTCAGGAGGGACTCCTAACCCACCCCGTGACCCCAGGGTCAAGACAGTGACACCAATATTGGGCTTTCAAATTGAGAACCTTAAACACTGTTATAACTCTCTTGTTTACATTCTATATTGGGATTAAAGTAAATCAAGAGGACAGGGTATTGAGTCAAGTATGGTTTAAGAGGGCAAAATAAACTTAGGTCTTAAAGAGGTTTAGGGTTCCATCTAGTGGTTAAGAAAAGCCTAACAGGGCTTTGGTGTATGAGTGGAGGCCAGGCAGGGCTTTTAATTCTGCATGTCAGTCATGTCCAATGTTATGTGTTTTAAAAATAGGCATCATTTTTTAAGGTCCTGATTATGGTCTTACAGTGGTGTCAAAACATGACCTTTGCCAGACATGACTGTTTTATGCAGTTTGTTGGCATCCAAGGTCATGTTTTGACCTGTAATAAGGGTTTGTTTAACGCTTGTCTTATCCAATTGAAGATACTAGCTACATTCACTGCTGTTCAATCTCATCTTGAATCCCTTAATCAGAGTACTAATTGAGTTTAAGCCTTGGGTATAGAGAGTAACGGGGCTGGTCAGTCGATGCAATGCTAGGAACTGGCGGGTTAGGTTTAAGGGGAGGGTGTAGTCGAAGCTAAAGGCCTCGACCACGGTGGTCTGTTGCCAGACCACAATGCACTCTCATCATTCCATTGCACCGAGTGTCCCATCACCAGGGTCGCTCCTCCACTATATTTTTATCCCTTCAGGTGGCTGCTTGGATGAGCATATGAGATGAACTTGAAAAATGGCTCCCCGAATCCAATTTTTGAAATATATGTATCATTACCCTATTTGAAGCCTGTGAGTGAGAGGCAGAGAGACAGAATAAGAGCATTTGTTTGGGCCTTTTTGGTTTGTGGATGTATATCCTTTTGGTAAGTGCATATGTGTCTTATTGGATATGTCTAAGCCAATGCTCTAACATTCTGTGAGCCGTGCCATGTGTCCAGTGGACATGGTCCCCCTGTGTTTTGAATTGCTGACCTGGCAGCTGGGGTATGGCTCTGAGTCTTTCTCTTATTATATGGTTAATGTATTCCAGTGTCTCTGCAGATTGGCATGGCAGATGCTGTGAATACGTTAACAGGGGCACCCATATTTTTGCCAGGGGGAAACGATTTTGTAGGGCTTGTACCGCTTCAATCACCTGTCTGTGCAGTTTGGATTTGTCTATCCAGGTATGGCAATTAGTCCCCATAGCAAGGATGACCTTTGTGACCTCTGAACAGACAGTTGTATGAGTCATGAGGGCTGGGATGTGGCCAAAATGGGCACCTGGGTAGCTATCAATCTGTAGCTGGGGGCATCTAAACTTGTCTATGTTCCGCAAGTTAGAATCCCCTAGGATTAACCACTGTGTGTTGGTGGTTAGAGTCCAATCCCTGTGTTTAGTGGGTGTGGAGGCATGCTGAATGGGCCTCTGCTTGTGAGTCTGGTCTGTGCGCCACCTGACCGAGCAGGTGTGTTTGACCTCTGACCTGCTTTGTACGGGCAAGGCCGAGTGCCGTGGTCCTACTCGCAGTCTGTGGCTGTTCACAGAGCTGTCGACTTCAGACGAGGGCGTGTCAAGGTCAGGGACTGCTGTGGCTTGATCCCTGACACTAAGTGCAGTTTTGATCTGTGCTGTTTGTGGGGGTCTGTTAGCCTCCTCACTGATTGCAGCCTCAGTCTTTACTGTCTGTTGTGGGGACCTGTTATTGGCCTCCTCACTAAGTGCAGCCTGATGCTGTGTTGCTTGCTGTGGGAGTATGCCAGTCTCCTGCACAGCTGTGCTGTTGACCTTAGACTCTATCATGGCCTCTGCTGTTTTGAGTGTGTATGGTTGCAGAGAGGCCAAGGCTTTGGTTGCCCAATTTGTTGCTGTCTCAAAAGGCTCATGCCACTGTTCAATTGTCATTTTAGGCATGCTGTTAATCTCTGCCTGCATCCCAGTCATGTAATGACTCCTCATGCTCCTAATTGTGGCTTGCTCCCAGGTTCTAGCATGTGTTTGCAATTCTAGTTTTAACTCTGGGGTTGGATTGAAGGGTTTTATGGCCTCTATCATATGTTTCGTTATCCTGCTAATCCCTGGTGGAGGAGCGTCTTGTGTTGTGTAAGCCAAGTGGTGGGCTGCCTTAATAATTTTGAACATGGCTTTTGCTTTATCACCATGTTGTGGGTCTGACCACTCCTCCTTCTTATTGTCCCCACTGACCTCTATGCTAACAGGTCTATCATGCTGTTTAGGCACCTGATGCTGGTCTAAGTTGGGGAGATGACAGGGATCTGGCTGACTGTTTTTTTGCCAGTCCCGAGGGCCTGTGTATTGACCCTCCTCTGCTTGACTATGTCTCAGAGTGTCATAGACTGGATCCACAGTATTTTGCTGTGGGGGCTGCCACGGGTAATAAGTCTCATCACCCCAGTCTGGATTGTCTGGTGGTGGTTCGTCCCTGACTATATCCCCTGTGTATGGTGGTCTACACCATGTGCAAGTAACTGAATAACAGCCACTGCCATCACACGCAGCTACCAGTCTAGGTGCAGTGGGTGCCCTGCCTCTTCTTGTCAGGTTCTGTTCTGATTCTTGACCTGATACTGACTCGTCCCTGTGATGTTCTAATGCATGGTAGGCCCTGTATTGCTGACGCCAGGGCTCTACCGCCTGTCTATCGCTGGGAGGCCTCTGCAGTGAATGTGGGCCTGGGCGAATGTTTGGACTAGAGGAGCGTACTCTGGGCGGGCGTGTAGCTGCCCTAGACCCCAGGTGCTTGTCTTCTCTCTTGCTAGCCATTCTGCCCAGTAATTTTGATGCTCTGTCAATGACTGCCTTTTTTAGTTTGATTTTTTTGTTGTTTTTTTGTTGTTTTTTTCTCGGACAGTCTGACGTCTTTAATGCAGACGTTGGCTTCAATTGTTTCTCAATAGTCCTTAGACTGTGTTTCAATTGAGCAGATTTTTTTCAGAGAGAGCCTGCCTGCTAGCTACTCTATCACGAAATTCAACATGGCGTCTTCACCTAATCCGCTTGTTTTTTTATGGACGACACGGTGTGAGCTCATGTATGAACACAGCCCTACTCTACTGGGTCTATCCCCGCAGGTTTCTGGGTCTGTTTTTTCGTGGCCGCAATCTTCTTAGTCCTAAAAAGGACTGATCTTCTTTAGTCCTTAGAAGGACTGGTGTTATGCTTCAGCCCTGATAAGGGCTTTGTTGCTCTTCTTCTTGGCCTTGTCCGTGTGTCTTTCTTCCAACACGCGACAAGTAAATTAGGTCGTAGAAGTCGTCAACTTTACTAAGATACGACGCGTTTCGATCTCAGCAGATCTCATCAGGTATCCAAAGTTGACTATGGCGAAAAAATTGTGGTTTAAATGGTCTTTCTATGAAGTTTCCAGGTGAAAAGAGCTTTTGCAGCGATGCGGTCTGGTTGAATTTCCCAAGCACAATGAGCATGTCGCAGAGCGCGCAGCTTCACTTGTGTGTAATGGGCGTGGCTAGCCTCCACTCTGAGGGAAAGTGTTTTCCTCTAACACCTTTGCACAGCTTTTGCATATATCCCCGACCTCTTATAAAATTTTTCGATTAGAAATTAAATTATTTTATAAAAAAGTAAATAAGAAACAAAAAGAAATGGGTAAATTCCTCCATTTTTTCGCCAAGTTATGGCTGTTTCTAATTTGGGAGTGTCCCTTTTTGGTGGTAGGTGTCTTTTTGCAAGGTCGGACGCCCCTAACCGACTCTCTTAACCATACATTTCCATGTAAATCCCTGTGTGTTTTGATTGTGGACCTGTGCTATGCATCAGGTGAGCAATGAAAATCACATTTCCCAATTTTTTACATCCTGGCATTTTGGCCTTTAGCATGTAATGCTTCCTTGAATCAGTGTTTGAACACCTTTGAATCACAGAATCCGTAAGTGTGTCACCCACAAGCACTCAGGTACACTTTCATGATATCAGGCCGGGTACATCGTGCCACTTTGGGGCAACAGGGTCTAAGCCCACATGTAGTCCATCACTGCAACCATGAAGCCCCCATTAATGCTCATGAGTGACTCCTCGTATATCCCATGACCCCAGGGTCAAGACAGTGACACCAATATTGGGCCTTTAAATTGAGGCATGCTATTACACTTTGTTCCCCCTCAGTCTAATTAACTATATAGGTCATTCAAGGGTTCTAATTATTAGGTTTAGGTCAGGGTGACAATCTTCTTAATAATGGGAGGGGTTAGGGTGTGTATTTATGATGGGATGGGGCCATTTTTACTAATTAGTATTTGGTTAAATTTAGGCACTAATGGGCTTGGTTAGGCTATGGGTTAAGGGATGGGTAGTGGTTATGTCAGTCTAAAGTGCTGGTTAGGTTTAGGCACTCTGTCTGACATGTAGACAGTGCTCGGAGAGACTTAGGTTTAGGTATGATACTCTAAGTCCTCCATTAAGTTGAGACACTGTTTATGACTCTCCAGCAGTGCTGGGAGGAACTTAGGCTTAGGTATGGTGCCTAGAGTCCTCCCTTAGGTTCAGGCACTGTCTTATGACACCCCATCAGTGCTGGGAGAGACTTAGGTTGAGGTATGATACTCTAAGTGCTCCCATAAGAATGGTGTTTCTCATATGATACCTTCTTGGATCAATGCCTGAACACCCTCTGAATCACAGGATACGCAAGTGTGTCACACCCAAGCATCCAGGCACATCCCCATGGTCTCCAAACCACGAAGCACCCCTCAATGCTCAGGAGGGACTCCTAACCCACCCCGTGACCCCAGGGTCAAGACAGTGACACCAATATTGGGCTTTCAAATTGAGAACCTTAAACACTGTTATAACTCTCTTGTTTACATTCTATATTGGGATTAAAGTAAATCAAGAGGACAGGGTATTGAGTCAAGTATGGTTTAAGAGGGCAAAATAAACTTAGGTCTTAAAGAGGTTTAGGGTTCCATCTAGTGGTTAAGAAAAGCCTAACAGGGCTTTGGTGTATGAGTGGAGGCCAGGCAGGGCTTTTAATTCTGCATGTCAGTCATGTCCAATGTTATGTGTTTTAAAAATAGGCATCATTTTTTAAGGTCCTGATTATGGTCTTACAGTGGTGTCAAAACATGACCTTTGCCAGACATGACTGTTTTATGCAGTTTGTTGGCATCCAAGGTCATGTTTTGACCTGTAATAAGGGTTTGTTTAACGCTTGTCTTATCCAATTGAAGATACTAGCTACATTCACTGCTGTTCAATCTCATCTTGAATCCCTTAATCAGAGTACTAATTGAGTTTAAGCCTTGGGTATAGAGAGTAACGGGGCTGGTCAGTCGATGCAATGCTAGGAACTGGCGGGTTAGGTTTAAGGGGAGGGTGTAGTCGAAGCTAAAGGCCTCGACCACGGTGGTCTGTTGCCAGACCACAATGCACTCTCATCATTCCATTGCACCGAGTGTCCCATCACCAGGGTCGCTCCTCCACTATATTTTTATCCCTTCAGGTGGCTGCTTGGATGAGCATATGAGATGAACTTGAAAAATGGCTCCCCGAATCCAATTTTTGAAATATATGTATCATTACCCTATTTGAAGCCTGTGAGTGAGAGGCAGAGAGACAGAATAAGAGCATTTGTTTGGGCCTTTTTGGTTTGTGGATGTATATCCTTTTGGTAAGTGCATATGTGTCTTATTGGATATGTCTAAGCCAATGCTCTAACATTCTGTGAGCCGTGCCATGTGTCCAGTGGACATGGTCCCCCTGTGTTTTGAATTGCTGACCTGGCAGCTGGGGTATGGCTCTGAGTCTTTCTCTTATTATATGGTTAATGTATTCCAGTGTCTCTGCAGATTGGCATGGCAGATGCTGTGAATACGTTAACAGGGGCACCCATATTTTTGCCAGGGGGAAACGATTTTGTAGGGCTTGTACCGCTTCAATCACCTGTCTGTGCAGTTTGGATTTGTCTATCCAGGTATGGCAATTAGTCCCCATAGCAAGGATGACCTTTGTGACCTCTGAACAGACAGTTGTATGAGTCATGAGGGCTGGGATGTGGCCAAAATGGGCACCTGGGTAGCTATCAATCTGTAGCTGGGGGCATCTAAACTTGTCTATGTTCCGCAAGTTAGAATCCCCTAGGATTAACCACTGTGTGTTGGTGGTTAGAGTCCAATCCCTGTGTTTAGTGGGTGTGGAGGCATGCTGAATGGGCCTCTGCTTGTGAGTCTGGTCTGTGCGCCACCTGACCGAGCAGGTGTGTTTGACCTCTGACCTGCTTTGTACGGGCAAGGCCGAGTGCCGTGGTCCTACTCGCAGTCTGTGGCTGTTCACAGAGCTGTCGACTTCAGACGAGGGCGTGTCAAGGTCAGGGACTGCTGTGGCTTGATCCCTGACACTAAGTGCAGTTTTGATCTGTGCTGTTTGTGGGGGTCTGTTAGCCTCCTCACTGATTGCAGCCTCAGTCTTTACTGTCTGTTGTGGGGACCTGTTATTGGCCTCCTCACTAAGTGCAGCCTGATGCTGTGTTGCTTGCTGTGGGAGTATGCCAGTCTCCTGCACAGCTGTGCTGTTGACCTTAGACTCTATCATGGCCTCTGCTGTTTTGAGTGTGTATGGTTGCAGAGAGGCCAAGGCTTTGGTTGCCCAATTTGTTGCTGTCTCAAAAGGCTCATGCCACTGTTCAATTGTCATTTTAGGCATGCTGTTAATCTCTGCCTGCATCCCAGTCATGTAATGACTCCTCATGCTCCTAATTGTGGCTTGCTCCCAGGTTCTAGCATGTGTTTGCAATTCTAGTTTTAACTCTGGGGTTGGATTGAAGGGTTTTATGGCCTCTATCATATGTTTCGTTATCCTGCTAATCCCTGGTGGAGGAGCGTCTTGTGTTGTGTAAGCCAAGTGGTGGGCTGCCTTAATAATTTTGAACATGGCTTTTGCTTTATCACCATGTTGTGGGTCTGACCACTCCTCCTTCTTATTGTCCCCACTGACCTCTATGCTAACAGGTCTATCATGCTGTTTAGGCACCTGATGCTGGTCTAAGTTGGGGAGATGACAGGGATCTGGCTGACTGTTTTTTTGCCAGTCCCGAGGGCCTGTGTATTGACCCTCCTCTGCTTGACTATGTCTCAGAGTGTCATAGACTGGATCCACAGTATTTTGCTGTGGGGGCTGCCACGGGTAATAAGTCTCATCACCCCAGTCTGGATTGTCTGGTGGTGGTTCGTCCCTGACTATATCCCCTGTGTATGGTGGTCTACACCATGTGCAAGTAACTGAATAACAGCCACTGCCATCACACGCAGCTACCAGTCTAGGTGCAGTGGGTGCCCTGCCTCTTCTTGTCAGGTTCTGTTCTGATTCTTGACCTGATACTGACTCGTCCCTGTGATGTTCTAATGCATGGTAGGCCCTGTATTGCTGACGCCAGGGCTCTACCGCCTGTCTATCGCTGGGAGGCCTCTGCAGTGAATGTGGGCCTGGGCGAATGTTTGGACTAGAGGAGCGTACTCTGGGCGGGCGTGTAGCTGCCCTAGACCCCAGGTGCTTGTCTTCTCTCTTGCTAGCCATTCTGCCCAGTAATTTTGATGCTCTGTCAATGACTGCCTTTTTTAGTTTGATTTTTTTGTTGTTTTTTTGTTGTTTTTTTCTCGGACAGTCTGACGTCTTTAATGCAGACGTTGGCTTCAATTGTTTCTCAATAGTCCTTAGACTGTGTTTCAATTGAGCAGATTTTTTTCAGAGAGAGCCTGCCTGCTAGCTACTCTATCACGAAATTCAACATGGCGTCTTCACCTAATCCGCTTGTTTTTTTATGGACGACACGGTGTGAGCTCATGTATGAACACAGCCCTACTCTACTGGGTCTATCCCCGCAGGTTTCTGGGTCTGTTTTTTCGTGGCCGCAATCTTCTTAGTCCTAAAAAGGACTGATCTTCTTTAGTCCTTAGAAGGACTGGTGTTATGCTTCAGCCCTGATAAGGGCTTTGTTGCTCTTCTTCTTGGCCTTGTCCGTGTGTCTTTCTTCCAACACGCGACAAGTAAATTAGGTCGTAGAAGTCGTCAACTTTACTAAGATACGACGCGTTTCGATCTCAGCAGATCTCATCAGGTATCCAAAGTTGACTATGGCGAAAAAATTGTGGTTTAAATGGTCTTTCTATGAAGTTTCCAGGTGAAAAGAGCTTTTGCAGCGATGCGGTCTGGTTGAATTTCCCAAGCACAATGAGCATGTCGCAGAGCGCGCAGCTTCACTTGTGTGTAATGGGCGTGGCTAGCCTCCACTCTGAGGGAAAGTGTTTTCCTCTAACACCTTTGCACAGCTTTTGCATATATCCCCGACCTCTTATAAAATTTTTCGATTAGAAATTAAATTATTTTATAAAAAAGTAAATAAGAAACAAAAAGAAATGGGTAAATTCCTCCATTTTTTCGCCAAGTTATGGCTGTTTCTAATTTGGGAGTGTCCCTTTTTGGTGGTAGGTGTCTTTTTGCAAGGTCGGACGCCCCTAACCGACTCTCTTAACCATACATTTCCATGTAAATCCCTGTGTGTTTTGATTGTGGACCTGTGCTATGCATCAGGTGAGCAATGAAAATCACATTTCCCAATTTTTTACATCCTGGCATTTTGGCCTTTAGCATGTAATGCTTCCTTGAATCAGTGTTTGAACACCTTTGAATCACAGAATCCGTAAGTGTGTCACCCACAAGCACTCAGGTACACTTTCATGATATCAGGCCGGGTACATCGTGCCACTTTGGGGCAACAGGGTCTAAGCCCACATGTAGTCCATCACTGCAACCATGAAGCCCCCATTAATGCTCATGAGTGACTCCTCGTATATCCCATGACCCCAGGGTCAAGACAGTGACACCAATATTGGGCCTTTAAATTGAGGCATGCTATTACACTTTGTTCCCCCTCAGTCTAATTAACTATATAGGTCATTCAAGGGTTCTAATTATTAGGTTTAGGTCAGGGTGACAATCTTCTTAATAATGGGAGGGGTTAGGGTGTGTATTTATGATGGGATGGGGCCATTTTTACTAATTAGTATTTGGTTAAATTTAGGCACTAATGGGCTTGGTTAGGCTATGGGTTAAGGGATGGGTAGTGGTTATGTCAGTCTAAAGTGCTGGTTAGGTTTAGGCACTCTGTCTGACATGTAGACAGTGCTCGGAGAGACTTAGGTTTAGGTATGATACTCTAAGTCCTCCATTAAGTTGAGACACTGTTTATGACTCTCCAGCAGTGCTGGGAGGAACTTAGGCTTAGGTATGGTGCCTAGAGTCCTCCCTTAGGTTCAGGCACTGTCTTATGACACCCCATCAGTGCTGGGAGAGACTTAGGTTGAGGTATGATACTCTAAGTGCTCCCATAAGAATGGTGTTTCTCATATGATACCTTCTTGGATCAATGCCTGAACACCCTCTGAATCACAGGATACGCAAGTGTGTCACACCCAAGCATCCAGGCACATCCCCATGGTCTCCAAACCACGAAGCACCCCTCAATGCTCAGGAGGGACTCCTAACCCACCCCGTGACCCCAGGGTCAAGACAGTGACACCAATATTGGGCTTTCAAATTGAGAACCTTAAACACTGTTATAACTCTCTTGTTTACATTCTATATTGGGATTAAAGTAAATCAAGAGGACAGGGTATTGAGTCAAGTATGGTTTAAGAGGGCAAAATAAACTTAGGTCTTAAAGAGGTTTAGGGTTCCATCTAGTGGTTAAGAAAAGCCTAACAGGGCTTTGGTGTATGAGTGGAGGCCAGGCAGGGCTTTTAATTCTGCATGTCAGTCATGTCCAATGTTATGTGTTTTAAAAATAGGCATCATTTTTTAAGGTCCTGATTATGGTCTTACAGTGGTGTCAAAACATGACCTTTGCCAGACATGACTGTTTTATGCAGTTTGTTGGCATCCAAGGTCATGTTTTGACCTGTAATAAGGGTTTGTTTAACGCTTGTCTTATCCAATTGAAGATACTAGCTACATTCACTGCTGTTCAATCTCATCTTGAATCCCTTAATCAGAGTACTAATTGAGTTTAAGCCTTGGGTATAGAGAGTAACGGGGCTGGTCAGTCGATGCAATGCTAGGAACTGGCGGGTTAGGTTTAAGGGGAGGGTGTAGTCGAAGCTAAAGGCCTCGACCACGGTGGTCTGTTGCCAGACCACAATGCACTCTCATCATTCCATTGCACCGAGTGTCCCATCACCAGGGTCGCTCCTCCACTATATTTTTATCCCTTCAGGTGGCTGCTTGGATGAGCATATGAGATGAACTTGAAAAATGGCTCCCCGAATCCAATTTTTGAAATATATGTATCATTACCCTATTTGAAGCCTGTGAGTGAGAGGCAGAGAGACAGAATAAGAGCATTTGTTTGGGCCTTTTTGGTTTGTGGATGTATATCCTTTTGGTAAGTGCATATGTGTCTTATTGGATATGTCTAAGCCAATGCTCTAACATTCTGTGAGCCGTGCCATGTGTCCAGTGGACATGGTCCCCCTGTGTTTTGAATTGCTGACCTGGCAGCTGGGGTATGGCTCTGAGTCTTTCTCTTATTATATGGTTAATGTATTCCAGTGTCTCTGCAGATTGGCATGGCAGATGCTGTGAATACGTTAACAGGGGCACCCATATTTTTGCCAGGGGGAAACGATTTTGTAGGGCTTGTACCGCTTCAATCACCTGTCTGTGCAGTTTGGATTTGTCTATCCAGGTATGGCAATTAGTCCCCATAGCAAGGATGACCTTTGTGACCTCTGAACAGACAGTTGTATGAGTCATGAGGGCTGGGATGTGGCCAAAATGGGCACCTGGGTAGCTATCAATCTGTAGCTGGGGGCATCTAAACTTGTCTATGTTCCGCAAGTTAGAATCCCCTAGGATTAACCACTGTGTGTTGGTGGTTAGAGTCCAATCCCTGTGTTTAGTGGGTGTGGAGGCATGCTGAATGGGCCTCTGCTTGTGAGTCTGGTCTGTGCGCCACCTGACCGAGCAGGTGTGTTTGACCTCTGACCTGCTTTGTACGGGCAAGGCCGAGTGCCGTGGTCCTACTCGCAGTCTGTGGCTGTTCACAGAGCTGTCGACTTCAGACGAGGGCGTGTCAAGGTCAGGGACTGCTGTGGCTTGATCCCTGACACTAAGTGCAGTTTTGATCTGTGCTGTTTGTGGGGGTCTGTTAGCCTCCTCACTGATTGCAGCCTCAGTCTTTACTGTCTGTTGTGGGGACCTGTTATTGGCCTCCTCACTAAGTGCAGCCTGATGCTGTGTTGCTTGCTGTGGGAGTATGCCAGTCTCCTGCACAGCTGTGCTGTTGACCTTAGACTCTATCATGGCCTCTGCTGTTTTGAGTGTGTATGGTTGCAGAGAGGCCAAGGCTTTGGTTGCCCAATTTGTTGCTGTCTCAAAAGGCTCATGCCACTGTTCAATTGTCATTTTAGGCATGCTGTTAATCTCTGCCTGCATCCCAGTCATGTAATGACTCCTCATGCTCCTAATTGTGGCTTGCTCCCAGGTTCTAGCATGTGTTTGCAATTCTAGTTTTAACTCTGGGGTTGGATTGAAGGGTTTTATGGCCTCTATCATATGTTTCGTTATCCTGCTAATCCCTGGTGGAGGAGCGTCTTGTGTTGTGTAAGCCAAGTGGTGGGCTGCCTTAATAATTTTGAACATGGCTTTTGCTTTATCACCATGTTGTGGGTCTGACCACTCCTCCTTCTTATTGTCCCCACTGACCTCTATGCTAACAGGTCTATCATGCTGTTTAGGCACCTGATGCTGGTCTAAGTTGGGGAGATGACAGGGATCTGGCTGACTGTTTTTTTGCCAGTCCCGAGGGCCTGTGTATTGACCCTCCTCTGCTTGACTATGTCTCAGAGTGTCATAGACTGGATCCACAGTATTTTGCTGTGGGGGCTGCCACGGGTAATAAGTCTCATCACCCCAGTCTGGATTGTCTGGTGGTGGTTCGTCCCTGACTATATCCCCTGTGTATGGTGGTCTACACCATGTGCAAGTAACTGAATAACAGCCACTGCCATCACACGCAGCTACCAGTCTAGGTGCAGTGGGTGCCCTGCCTCTTCTTGTCAGGTTCTGTTCTGATTCTTGACCTGATACTGACTCGTCCCTGTGATGTTCTAATGCATGGTAGGCCCTGTATTGCTGACGCCAGGGCTCTACCGCCTGTCTATCGCTGGGAGGCCTCTGCAGTGAATGTGGGCCTGGGCGAATGTTTGGACTAGAGGAGCGTACTCTGGGCGGGCGTGTAGCTGCCCTAGACCCCAGGTGCTTGTCTTCTCTCTTGCTAGCCATTCTGCCCAGTAATTTTGATGCTCTGTCAATGACTGCCTTTTTTAGTTTGATTTTTTTGTTGTTTTTTTGTTGTTTTTTTCTCGGACAGTCTGACGTCTTTAATGCAGACGTTGGCTTCAATTGTTTCTCAATAGTCCTTAGACTGTGTTTCAATTGAGCAGATTTTTTTCAGAGAGAGCCTGCCTGCTAGCTACTCTATCACGAAATTCAACATGGCGTCTTCACCTAATCCGCTTGTTTTTTTATGGACGACACGGTGTGAGCTCATGTATGAACACAGCCCTACTCTACTGGGTCTATCCCCGCAGGTTTCTGGGTCTGTTTTTTCGTGGCCGCAATCTTCTTAGTCCTAAAAAGGACTGATCTTCTTTAGTCCTTAGAAGGACTGGTGTTATGCTTCAGCCCTGATAAGGGCTTTGTTGCTCTTCTTCTTGGCCTTGTCCGTGTGTCTTTCTTCCAACACGCGACAAGTAAATTAGGTCGTAGAAGTCGTCAACTTTACTAAGATACGACGCGTTTCGATCTCAGCAGATCTCATCAGGTATCCAAAGTTGACTATGGCGAAAAAATTGTGGTTTAAATGGTCTTTCTATGAAGTTTCCAGGTGAAAAGAGCTTTTGCAGCGATGCGGTCTGGTTGAATTTCCCAAGCACAATGAGCATGTCGCAGAGCGCGCAGCTTCACTTGTGTGTAATGGGCGTGGCTAGCCTCCACTCTGAGGGAAAGTGTTTTCCTCTAACACCTTTGCACAGCTTTTGCATATATCCCCGACCTCTTATAAAATTTTTCGATTAGAAATTAAATTATTTTATAAAAAAGTAAATAAGAAACAAAAAGAAATGGGTAAATTCCTCCATTTTTTCGCCAAGTTATGGCTGTTTCTAATTTGGGAGTGTCCCTTTTTGGTGGTAGGTGTCTTTTTGCAAGGTCGGACGCCCCTAACCGACTCTCTTAACCATACATTTCCATGTAAATCCCTGTGTGTTTTGATTGTGGACCTGTGCTATGCATCAGGTGAGCAATGAAAATCACATTTCCCAATTTTTTACATCCTGGCATTTTGGCCTTTAGCATGTAATGCTTCCTTGAATCAGTGTTTGAACACCTTTGAATCACAGAATCCGTAAGTGTGTCACCCACAAGCACTCAGGTACACTTTCATGATATCAGGCCGGGTACATCGTGCCACTTTGGGGCAACAGGGTCTAAGCCCACATGTAGTCCATCACTGCAACCATGAAGCCCCCATTAATGCTCATGAGTGACTCCTCGTATATCCCATGACCCCAGGGTCAAGACAGTGACACCAATATTGGGCCTTTAAATTGAGGCATGCTATTACACTTTGTTCCCCCTCAGTCTAATTAACTATATAGGTCATTCAAGGGTTCTAATTATTAGGTTTAGGTCAGGGTGACAATCTTCTTAATAATGGGAGGGGTTAGGGTGTGTATTTATGATGGGATGGGGCCATTTTTACTAATTAGTATTTGGTTAAATTTAGGCACTAATGGGCTTGGTTAGGCTATGGGTTAAGGGATGGGTAGTGGTTATGTCAGTCTAAAGTGCTGGTTAGGTTTAGGCACTCTGTCTGACATGTAGACAGTGCTCGGAGAGACTTAGGTTTAGGTATGATACTCTAAGTCCTCCATTAAGTTGAGACACTGTTTATGACTCTCCAGCAGTGCTGGGAGGAACTTAGGCTTAGGTATGGTGCCTAGAGTCCTCCCTTAGGTTCAGGCACTGTCTTATGACACCCCATCAGTGCTGGGAGAGACTTAGGTTGAGGTATGATACTCTAAGTGCTCCCATAAGAATGGTGTTTCTCATATGATACCTTCTTGGATCAATGCCTGAACACCCTCTGAATCACAGGATACGCAAGTGTGTCACACCCAAGCATCCAGGCACATCCCCATGGTCTCCAAACCACGAAGCACCCCTCAATGCTCAGGAGGGACTCCTAACCCACCCCGTGACCCCAGGGTCAAGACAGTGACACCAATATTGGGCTTTCAAATTGAGAACCTTAAACACTGTTATAACTCTCTTGTTTACATTCTATATTGGGATTAAAGTAAATCAAGAGGACAGGGTATTGAGTCAAGTATGGTTTAAGAGGGCAAAATAAACTTAGGTCTTAAAGAGGTTTAGGGTTCCATCTAGTGGTTAAGAAAAGCCTAACAGGGCTTTGGTGTATGAGTGGAGGCCAGGCAGGGCTTTTAATTCTGCATGTCAGTCATGTCCAATGTTATGTGTTTTAAAAATAGGCATCATTTTTTAAGGTCCTGATTATGGTCTTACAGTGGTGTCAAAACATGACCTTTGCCAGACATGACTGTTTTATGCAGTTTGTTGGCATCCAAGGTCATGTTTTGACCTGTAATAAGGGTTTGTTTAACGCTTGTCTTATCCAATTGAAGATACTAGCTACATTCACTGCTGTTCAATCTCATCTTGAATCCCTTAATCAGAGTACTAATTGAGTTTAAGCCTTGGGTATAGAGAGTAACGGGGCTGGTCAGTCGATGCAATGCTAGGAACTGGCGGGTTAGGTTTAAGGGGAGGGTGTAGTCGAAGCTAAAGGCCTCGACCACGGTGGTCTGTTGCCAGACCACAATGCACTCTCATCATTCCATTGCACCGAGTGTCCCATCACCAGGGTCGCTCCTCCACTATATTTTTATCCCTTCAGGTGGCTGCTTGGATGAGCATATGAGATGAACTTGAAAAATGGCTCCCCGAATCCAATTTTTGAAATATATGTATCATTACCCTATTTGAAGCCTGTGAGTGAGAGGCAGAGAGACAGAATAAGAGCATTTGTTTGGGCCTTTTTGGTTTGTGGATGTATATCCTTTTGGTAAGTGCATATGTGTCTTATTGGATATGTCTAAGCCAATGCTCTAACATTCTGTGAGCCGTGCCATGTGTCCAGTGGACATGGTCCCCCTGTGTTTTGAATTGCTGACCTGGCAGCTGGGGTATGGCTCTGAGTCTTTCTCTTATTATATGGTTAATGTATTCCAGTGTCTCTGCAGATTGGCATGGCAGATGCTGTGAATACGTTAACAGGGGCACCCATATTTTTGCCAGGGGGAAACGATTTTGTAGGGCTTGTACCGCTTCAATCACCTGTCTGTGCAGTTTGGATTTGTCTATCCAGGTATGGCAATTAGTCCCCATAGCAAGGATGACCTTTGTGACCTCTGAACAGACAGTTGTATGAGTCATGAGGGCTGGGATGTGGCCAAAATGGGCACCTGGGTAGCTATCAATCTGTAGCTGGGGGCATCTAAACTTGTCTATGTTCCGCAAGTTAGAATCCCCTAGGATTAACCACTGTGTGTTGGTGGTTAGAGTCCAATCCCTGTGTTTAGTGGGTGTGGAGGCATGCTGAATGGGCCTCTGCTTGTGAGTCTGGTCTGTGCGCCACCTGACCGAGCAGGTGTGTTTGACCTCTGACCTGCTTTGTACGGGCAAGGCCGAGTGCCGTGGTCCTACTCGCAGTCTGTGGCTGTTCACAGAGCTGTCGACTTCAGACGAGGGCGTGTCAAGGTCAGGGACTGCTGTGGCTTGATCCCTGACACTAAGTGCAGTTTTGATCTGTGCTGTTTGTGGGGGTCTGTTAGCCTCCTCACTGATTGCAGCCTCAGTCTTTACTGTCTGTTGTGGGGACCTGTTATTGGCCTCCTCACTAAGTGCAGCCTGATGCTGTGTTGCTTGCTGTGGGAGTATGCCAGTCTCCTGCACAGCTGTGCTGTTGACCTTAGACTCTATCATGGCCTCTGCTGTTTTGAGTGTGTATGGTTGCAGAGAGGCCAAGGCTTTGGTTGCCCAATTTGTTGCTGTCTCAAAAGGCTCATGCCACTGTTCAATTGTCATTTTAGGCATGCTGTTAATCTCTGCCTGCATCCCAGTCATGTAATGACTCCTCATGCTCCTAATTGTGGCTTGCTCCCAGGTTCTAGCATGTGTTTGCAATTCTAGTTTTAACTCTGGGGTTGGATTGAAGGGTTTTATGGCCTCTATCATATGTTTCGTTATCCTGCTAATCCCTGGTGGAGGAGCGTCTTGTGTTGTGTAAGCCAAGTGGTGGGCTGCCTTAATAATTTTGAACATGGCTTTTGCTTTATCACCATGTTGTGGGTCTGACCACTCCTCCTTCTTATTGTCCCCACTGACCTCTATGCTAACAGGTCTATCATGCTGTTTAGGCACCTGATGCTGGTCTAAGTTGGGGAGATGACAGGGATCTGGCTGACTGTTTTTTTGCCAGTCCCGAGGGCCTGTGTATTGACCCTCCTCTGCTTGACTATGTCTCAGAGTGTCATAGACTGGATCCACAGTATTTTGCTGTGGGGGCTGCCACGGGTAATAAGTCTCATCACCCCAGTCTGGATTGTCTGGTGGTGGTTCGTCCCTGACTATATCCCCTGTGTATGGTGGTCTACACCATGTGCAAGTAACTGAATAACAGCCACTGCCATCACACGCAGCTACCAGTCTAGGTGCAGTGGGTGCCCTGCCTCTTCTTGTCAGGTTCTGTTCTGATTCTTGACCTGATACTGACTCGTCCCTGTGATGTTCTAATGCATGGTAGGCCCTGTATTGCTGACGCCAGGGCTCTACCGCCTGTCTATCGCTGGGAGGCCTCTGCAGTGAATGTGGGCCTGGGCGAATGTTTGGACTAGAGGAGCGTACTCTGGGCGGGCGTGTAGCTGCCCTAGACCCCAGGTGCTTGTCTTCTCTCTTGCTAGCCATTCTGCCCAGTAATTTTGATGCTCTGTCAATGACTGCCTTTTTTAGTTTGATTTTTTTGTTGTTTTTTTGTTGTTTTTTTCTCGGACAGTCTGACGTCTTTAATGCAGACGTTGGCTTCAATTGTTTCTCAATAGTCCTTAGACTGTGTTTCAATTGAGCAGATTTTTTTCAGAGAGAGCCTGCCTGCTAGCTACTCTATCACGAAATTCAACATGGCGTCTTCACCTAATCCGCTTGTTTTTTTATGGACGACACGGTGTGAGCTCATGTATGAACACAGCCCTACTCTACTGGGTCTATCCCCGCAGGTTTCTGGGTCTGTTTTTTCGTGGCCGCAATCTTCTTAGTCCTAAAAAGGACTGATCTTCTTTAGTCCTTAGAAGGACTGGTGTTATGCTTCAGCCCTGATAAGGGCTTTGTTGCTCTTCTTCTTGGCCTTGTCCGTGTGTCTTTCTTCCAACACGCGACAAGTAAATTAGGTCGTAGAAGTCGTCAACTTTACTAAGATACGACGCGTTTCGATCTCAGCAGATCTCATCAGGTATCCAAAGTTGACTATGGCGAAAAAATTGTGGTTTAAATGGTCTTTCTATGAAGTTTCCAGGTGAAAAGAGCTTTTGCAGCGATGCGGTCTGGTTGAATTTCCCAAGCACAATGAGCATGTCGCAGAGCGCGCAGCTTCACTTGTGTGTAATGGGCGTGGCTAGCCTCCACTCTGAGGGAAAGTGTTTTCCTCTAACACCTTTGCACAGCTTTTGCATATATCCCCGACCTCTTATAAAATTTTTCGATTAGAAATTAAATTATTTTATAAAAAAGTAAATAAGAAACAAAAAGAAATGGGTAAATTCCTCCATTTTTTCGCCAAGTTATGGCTGTTTCTAATTTGGGAGTGTCCCTTTTTGGTGGTAGGTGTCTTTTTGCAAGGTCGGACGCCCCTAACCGACTCTCTTAACCATACATTTCCATGTAAATCCCTGTGTGTTTTGATTGTGGACCTGTGCTATGCATCAGGTGAGCAATGAAAATCACATTTCCCAATTTTTTACATCCTGGCATTTTGGCCTTTAGCATGTAATGCTTCCTTGAATCAGTGTTTGAACACCTTTGAATCACAGAATCCGTAAGTGTGTCACCCACAAGCACTCAGGTACACTTTCATGATATCAGGCCGGGTACATCGTGCCACTTTGGGGCAACAGGGTCTAAGCCCACATGTAGTCCATCACTGCAACCATGAAGCCCCCATTAATGCTCATGAGTGACTCCTCGTATATCCCATGACCCCAGGGTCAAGACAGTGACACCAATATTGGGCCTTTAAATTGAGGCATGCTATTACACTTTGTTCCCCCTCAGTCTAATTAACTATATAGGTCATTCAAGGGTTCTAATTATTAGGTTTAGGTCAGGGTGACAATCTTCTTAATAATGGGAGGGGTTAGGGTGTGTATTTATGATGGGATGGGGCCATTTTTACTAATTAGTATTTGGTTAAATTTAGGCACTAATGGGCTTGGTTAGGCTATGGGTTAAGGGATGGGTAGTGGTTATGTCAGTCTAAAGTGCTGGTTAGGTTTAGGCACTCTGTCTGACATGTAGACAGTGCTCGGAGAGACTTAGGTTTAGGTATGATACTCTAAGTCCTCCATTAAGTTGAGACACTGTTTATGACTCTCCAGCAGTGCTGGGAGGAACTTAGGCTTAGGTATGGTGCCTAGAGTCCTCCCTTAGGTTCAGGCACTGTCTTATGACACCCCATCAGTGCTGGGAGAGACTTAGGTTGAGGTATGATACTCTAAGTGCTCCCATAAGAATGGTGTTTCTCATATGATACCTTCTTGGATCAATGCCTGAACACCCTCTGAATCACAGGATACGCAAGTGTGTCACACCCAAGCATCCAGGCACATCCCCATGGTCTCCAAACCACGAAGCACCCCTCAATGCTCAGGAGGGACTCCTAACCCACCCCGTGACCCCAGGGTCAAGACAGTGACACCAATATTGGGCTTTCAAATTGAGAACCTTAAACACTGTTATAACTCTCTTGTTTACATTCTATATTGGGATTAAAGTAAATCAAGAGGACAGGGTATTGAGTCAAGTATGGTTTAAGAGGGCAAAATAAACTTAGGTCTTAAAGAGGTTTAGGGTTCCATCTAGTGGTTAAGAAAAGCCTAACAGGGCTTTGGTGTATGAGTGGAGGCCAGGCAGGGCTTTTAATTCTGCATGTCAGTCATGTCCAATGTTATGTGTTTTAAAAATAGGCATCATTTTTTAAGGTCCTGATTATGGTCTTACAGTGGTGTCAAAACATGACCTTTGCCAGACATGACTGTTTTATGCAGTTTGTTGGCATCCAAGGTCATGTTTTGACCTGTAATAAGGGTTTGTTTAACGCTTGTCTTATCCAATTGAAGATACTAGCTACATTCACTGCTGTTCAATCTCATCTTGAATCCCTTAATCAGAGTACTAATTGAGTTTAAGCCTTGGGTATAGAGAGTAACGGGGCTGGTCAGTCGATGCAATGCTAGGAACTGGCGGGTTAGGTTTAAGGGGAGGGTGTAGTCGAAGCTAAAGGCCTCGACCACGGTGGTCTGTTGCCAGACCACAATGCACTCTCATCATTCCATTGCACCGAGTGTCCCATCACCAGGGTCGCTCCTCCACTATATTTTTATCCCTTCAGGTGGCTGCTTGGATGAGCATATGAGATGAACTTGAAAAATGGCTCCCCGAATCCAATTTTTGAAATATATGTATCATTACCCTATTTGAAGCCTGTGAGTGAGAGGCAGAGAGACAGAATAAGAGCATTTGTTTGGGCCTTTTTGGTTTGTGGATGTATATCCTTTTGGTAAGTGCATATGTGTCTTATTGGATATGTCTAAGCCAATGCTCTAACATTCTGTGAGCCGTGCCATGTGTCCAGTGGACATGGTCCCCCTGTGTTTTGAATTGCTGACCTGGCAGCTGGGGTATGGCTCTGAGTCTTTCTCTTATTATATGGTTAATGTATTCCAGTGTCTCTGCAGATTGGCATGGCAGATGCTGTGAATACGTTAACAGGGGCACCCATATTTTTGCCAGGGGGAAACGATTTTGTAGGGCTTGTACCGCTTCAATCACCTGTCTGTGCAGTTTGGATTTGTCTATCCAGGTATGGCAATTAGTCCCCATAGCAAGGATGACCTTTGTGACCTCTGAACAGACAGTTGTATGAGTCATGAGGGCTGGGATGTGGCCAAAATGGGCACCTGGGTAGCTATCAATCTGTAGCTGGGGGCATCTAAACTTGTCTATGTTCCGCAAGTTAGAATCCCCTAGGATTAACCACTGTGTGTTGGTGGTTAGAGTCCAATCCCTGTGTTTAGTGGGTGTGGAGGCATGCTGAATGGGCCTCTGCTTGTGAGTCTGGTCTGTGCGCCACCTGACCGAGCAGGTGTGTTTGACCTCTGACCTGCTTTGTACGGGCAAGGCCGAGTGCCGTGGTCCTACTCGCAGTCTGTGGCTGTTCACAGAGCTGTCGACTTCAGACGAGGGCGTGTCAAGGTCAGGGACTGCTGTGGCTTGATCCCTGACACTAAGTGCAGTTTTGATCTGTGCTGTTTGTGGGGGTCTGTTAGCCTCCTCACTGATTGCAGCCTCAGTCTTTACTGTCTGTTGTGGGGACCTGTTATTGGCCTCCTCACTAAGTGCAGCCTGATGCTGTGTTGCTTGCTGTGGGAGTATGCCAGTCTCCTGCACAGCTGTGCTGTTGACCTTAGACTCTATCATGGCCTCTGCTGTTTTGAGTGTGTATGGTTGCAGAGAGGCCAAGGCTTTGGTTGCCCAATTTGTTGCTGTCTCAAAAGGCTCATGCCACTGTTCAATTGTCATTTTAGGCATGCTGTTAATCTCTGCCTGCATCCCAGTCATGTAATGACTCCTCATGCTCCTAATTGTGGCTTGCTCCCAGGTTCTAGCATGTGTTTGCAATTCTAGTTTTAACTCTGGGGTTGGATTGAAGGGTTTTATGGCCTCTATCATATGTTTCGTTATCCTGCTAATCCCTGGTGGAGGAGCGTCTTGTGTTGTGTAAGCCAAGTGGTGGGCTGCCTTAATAATTTTGAACATGGCTTTTGCTTTATCACCATGTTGTGGGTCTGACCACTCCTCCTTCTTATTGTCCCCACTGACCTCTATGCTAACAGGTCTATCATGCTGTTTAGGCACCTGATGCTGGTCTAAGTTGGGGAGATGACAGGGATCTGGCTGACTGTTTTTTTGCCAGTCCCGAGGGCCTGTGTATTGACCCTCCTCTGCTTGACTATGTCTCAGAGTGTCATAGACTGGATCCACAGTATTTTGCTGTGGGGGCTGCCACGGGTAATAAGTCTCATCACCCCAGTCTGGATTGTCTGGTGGTGGTTCGTCCCTGACTATATCCCCTGTGTATGGTGGTCTACACCATGTGCAAGTAACTGAATAACAGCCACTGCCATCACACGCAGCTACCAGTCTAGGTGCAGTGGGTGCCCTGCCTCTTCTTGTCAGGTTCTGTTCTGATTCTTGACCTGATACTGACTCGTCCCTGTGATGTTCTAATGCATGGTAGGCCCTGTATTGCTGACGCCAGGGCTCTACCGCCTGTCTATCGCTGGGAGGCCTCTGCAGTGAATGTGGGCCTGGGCGAATGTTTGGACTAGAGGAGCGTACTCTGGGCGGGCGTGTAGCTGCCCTAGACCCCAGGTGCTTGTCTTCTCTCTTGCTAGCCATTCTGCCCAGTAATTTTGATGCTCTGTCAATGACTGCCTTTTTTAGTTTGATTTTTTTGTTGTTTTTTTGTTGTTTTTTTCTCGGACAGTCTGACGTCTTTAATGCAGACGTTGGCTTCAATTGTTTCTCAATAGTCCTTAGACTGTGTTTCAATTGAGCAGATTTTTTTCAGAGAGAGCCTGCCTGCTAGCTACTCTATCACGAAATTCAACATGGCGTCTTCACCTAATCCGCTTGTTTTTTTATGGACGACACGGTGTGAGCTCATGTATGAACACAGCCCTACTCTACTGGGTCTATCCCCGCAGGTTTCTGGGTCTGTTTTTTCGTGGCCGCAATCTTCTTAGTCCTAAAAAGGACTGATCTTCTTTAGTCCTTAGAAGGACTGGTGTTATGCTTCAGCCCTGATAAGGGCTTTGTTGCTCTTCTTCTTGGCCTTGTCCGTGTGTCTTTCTTCCAACACGCGACAAGTAAATTAGGTCGTAGAAGTCGTCAACTTTACTAAGATACGACGCGTTTCGATCTCAGCAGATCTCATCAGGTATCCAAAGTTGACTATGGCGAAAAAATTGTGGTTTAAATGGTCTTTCTATGAAGTTTCCAGGTGAAAAGAGCTTTTGCAGCGATGCGGTCTGGTTGAATTTCCCAAGCACAATGAGCATGTCGCAGAGCGCGCAGCTTCACTTGTGTGTAATGGGCGTGGCTAGCCTCCACTCTGAGGGAAAGTGTTTTCCTCTAACACCTTTGCACAGCTTTTGCATATATCCCCGACCTCTTATAAAATTTTTCGATTAGAAATTAAATTATTTTATAAAAAAGTAAATAAGAAACAAAAAGAAATGGGTAAATTCCTCCATTTTTTCGCCAAGTTATGGCTGTTTCTAATTTGGGAGTGTCCCTTTTTGGTGGTAGGTGTCTTTTTGCAAGGTCGGACGCCCCTAACCGACTCTCTTAACCATACATTTCCATGTAAATCCCTGTGTGTTTTGATTGTGGACCTGTGCTATGCATCAGGTGAGCAATGAAAATCACATTTCCCAATTTTTTACATCCTGGCATTTTGGCCTTTAGCATGTAATGCTTCCTTGAATCAGTGTTTGAACACCTTTGAATCACAGAATCCGTAAGTGTGTCACCCACAAGCACTCAGGTACACTTTCATGATATCAGGCCGGGTACATCGTGCCACTTTGGGGCAACAGGGTCTAAGCCCACATGTAGTCCATCACTGCAACCATGAAGCCCCCATTAATGCTCATGAGTGACTCCTCGTATATCCCATGACCCCAGGGTCAAGACAGTGACACCAATATTGGGCCTTTAAATTGAGGCATGCTATTACACTTTGTTCCCCCTCAGTCTAATTAACTATATAGGTCATTCAAGGGTTCTAATTATTAGGTTTAGGTCAGGGTGACAATCTTCTTAATAATGGGAGGGGTTAGGGTGTGTATTTATGATGGGATGGGGCCATTTTTACTAATTAGTATTTGGTTAAATTTAGGCACTAATGGGCTTGGTTAGGCTATGGGTTAAGGGATGGGTAGTGGTTATGTCAGTCTAAAGTGCTGGTTAGGTTTAGGCACTCTGTCTGACATGTAGACAGTGCTCGGAGAGACTTAGGTTTAGGTATGATACTCTAAGTCCTCCATTAAGTTGAGACACTGTTTATGACTCTCCAGCAGTGCTGGGAGGAACTTAGGCTTAGGGTTAGGGTTTAGGGTTAGGGTTAGGGTTAGGTTTAAGGGGAGGGTGTAGTCGAAGCTAAAGGCCTCGACCACGGTGGTCTGTTGCCAGACCACAATGCACTCTCATCATTCCATTGCACCGAGTGTCCCATCACCAGGGTCGCTCCTCCACTATATTTTTATCCCTTCAGGTGGCTGCTTGGATGAGCATATGAGATGAACTTGAAAAATGGCTCCCCGAATCCAATTTTTGAAATATATGTATCATTACCCTATTTGAAGCCTGTGAGTGAGAGGCAGAGAGACAGAATAAGAGCATTTGTTTGGGCCTTCCCGGCTAATGCTCTAACATTCTCTGAGTTGTGCCATGTGTCAAGTAGACATGGTCCCCATGTGTCTTGAATTTAGGTTATGATAGTCAGTTGGTTTTATGTATGTGTGGGGTGTCATGTTGTCCGCAGTTGTTACCCTCTATGTTAATTCCATAGATTGATCATGTAGACTTACATATTTCTTCAATACTACTCAAGCAGACTTACATATGCTGCTTGATTGTGGGGACATCGTCTCTCTCACAAATGATTTCTTATGGATGACTTTCAGGAATTATATCATAGGAGAATGGCACCTCATTCATCATATTACCCCTTCATTGGTCCCGCAGGACCTCCAATCCTATTCCAAATTTTAGTATTATTCTTGCCAAGGCTCCCTGATAGGTGCCTGGCTAACACTGGGAGGCCTTTCTGCAGTGGATTGGGGCATGGTTCTCAGTCTTTCTCTTATTATATGGTTAAGATATTCCAGTGTCTCTGCAGATTGGCATGGCAGATGCTGTGAATAATCTTAATAAGGGCACCCATGTTTTTGCCAGGGGGAAACGATTTTGTAGGGCTTGTACCGCTTCAATCACCACCTGACTGAGCAGGTGTGTTTGACCTCTGACCTGCTTCTGTAAAAGCGAGGCCGAGTGCCGTGGTCCTATTTGCAGTCTCTGGCTGGTCACAGAGCTGTCAATTTTAGACGAGGGCATGTCAAAGTCAGGGATATACTGTGGCTTAATCCCTGATATTAAGTACAGTTTTGATCTGTGCTGTTTGTGGGGGTCTGTTGGCCTCCTCACTGATTGCAGCCTCAGTCTTTTCTGTATGTTGTGGGGACCTTTTGTTGGTCTCCTCACTCATTGCAGTCTTATGTTATGCTGCTTGCTGTGGGAGCATGCTAGTCTCCTACACAGTTCTGGAGTTGGATTGAACGGTTTTATGGCCTCTATCATATGTCTCGTTATTTTATTAATCCCTGGTGGAAGAGTGTCCTGAGTGGTATAGGCTAAGTGGTGGATTGCCTTCATATTTTTGAGCATGGTTTTTGCTCCATCCCCATGTTATGGGTTGGACCTCTCCTCCTTCTTATTGTCCCCACTGATCTCTATGCTATCAGGTATATCATGCCTTTCTCTTAGGCACCTGATGTTGGTCTAAGTTGGGGAGATGACAGGGATCTGGCTAGTTGTTTTTTTGCCAATCCCGAGGGCTTTTTCTCTGTATTAACCCTCCTCTAGTGTAGTATGCCTTAGAGTGTCATGGACTGGTCACAGTCTATTGCTGTGAGGGCTGCCACGGGCAATATGTCTCATCACCCCAATCTATATTGTTTGGTGGTGGTTCGTCTCTGACTATATCCCCTGTGTACGGTGGTCTACAACTCGTGCAAATGGCTGAGTAGCAGCCTTTGCCATCACACGCAGCTACCAGTCTGGGTGCCATGGGTGCCCTGCCTCTCTTAGTCAGGTCCTTTTCTGGTTTTTGACCTGACAATAACTCGTCCCTGTGATGTTCCAATGTGTGGTAGGCCCTGTATTGCTGTTGACGCCAGGGCTCTACCGTCTGTCTATCGCTGGGAGGCCTCTGCAGTGAATGTGGGTCTGAGCGGATGTTTGGACTAGAGGAGTGTACTCTGGGCGGGCGTGTAGCTGCCCCAGATCCCAGGTGTTTGTCTTCTCTCCTGCTAGACATGTCGCCCAGTGAATTTGATGCTGTATTCATGACTGCCTTTTTTAGTTTGATTTTTTTGTTGTTTTTTTGTTGTTTTTTTCTCGGACAGTCTGACGTCTTTAATGCAGACGTTGGCTTCAATTGTTTCTCAATAGTCCTTAGACTGTGTTTCAATTGAGCAGATTTTTTTCAGAGAGAGCCTGCCTGCTAGCTACTCTATCACGAAATTCAACATGGCGTCTTCACCTAATCCGCTTGTTTTTTTATGGACGACACGGTGTGAGCTCATGTATGAACACAGCCCTACTCTACTGGGTCTATCCCCGCAGGTTTCTGGGTCTGCTTTTTCGTGGCCGCAATCTTCTTAGTCCTAAAAAGGACTGATCTTCTTTAGCCCTTAGAAGGACTGGTGTTATGCTTCAGCCCTGACAAGGGCTTTGTTGCTCCTTTCTTGGCCTTGTCCGTGTGTCTTTCTTCCAACACGCGACAAGTAAATTAGGTTGTAGAAGTCGTCAACTTTACTAAGACACGACGCGTTTCGATCTCAGCAGATCTCATCAGGTATCCAAAGTTGACTATGGTGAAAAAATTGTGGTTTAAATGGTCTTTCTATGAAGTTTCCAGGTGAAAAGAGCTTTTGCAGCGATGCGGTCTGGTTGAATTTCCCAAGCACAATGAGCATGTCGCAGAGCGCGCAGCTTCACTTGTGTGTAATGGGCGTGGCTAGCCTCCACTCTGAGGGAAAGTGTTTTCCTCTAACACCTTTGCACAGCTTTTGCATATATCCCCGACCTCTTATAAAATTTTTCGATTAGAAATTAAATTATTTTATAAAAAAGTAAATAAGAAACAAAAAGAAATGGGTAAATTCCTCCATTTTTTCGCCAAGTTATGGCTGTTTCTAATTTGGGAGTGTCCCTTTTTGGTGGTAGGTGTCTTTTTGCAAGGTCGGACGCCCCTAACCGACTCTCTTAACCATACATTTCCATGTAAATCCCTGTGTGTTTTGATTGTGGACCTGTGCTATGCATCAGGTGAGCAATGAAAATCACATTTCCCAATTTTTTACATCCTGGCATTTTGGCCTTTAGCATGTAATGCTTCCTTGAATCAGTGTTTGAACACCTTTGAATCACAGAATCCGTAAGTGTGTCACCCACAAGCACTCAGGTACACTTTCATGATATCAGGCCGGGTACATCGTGCCACTTTGGGGCAACAGGGTCTAAGCCCACATGTAGTCCATCACTGCAACCATGAAGCCCCCATTAATGCTCATGAGTGACTCCTCGTATATCCCATGACCCCAGGGTCAAGACAGTGACACCAATATTGGGCCTTTAAATTGAGGCATGCTATTACACTTTGTTCCCCCTCAGTCTAATTAACTATATAGGTCATTCAAGGGTTCTAATTATTAGGTTTAGGTCAGGGTGACAATCTTCTTAATAATGGGAGGGGTTAGGGTGTGTATTTATGATGGGATGGGGCCATTTTTACTAATTAGTATTTGGTTAAATTTAGGCACTAATGGGCTTGGTTAGGCTATGGGTTAAGGGATGGGTAGTGGTTATGTCAGTCTAAAGTGCTGGTTAGGTTTAGGCACTCTGTCTGACATGTAGACAGTGCTCGGAGAGACTTAGGTTTAGGTATGATACTCTAAGTCCTCCATTAAGTTGAGACACTGTTTATGACTCTCCAGCAGTGCTGGGAGGAACTTAGGCTTAGGTATGGTGCCTAGAGTCCTCCCTTAGGTTCAGGCACTGTCTTATGACACCCCATCAGTGCTGGGAGAGACTTAGGTTGAGGTATGATACTCTAAGTGCTCCCATAAGAATGGTGTTTCTCATATGATACCTTCTTGGATCAATGCCTGAACACCCTCTGAATCACAGGATACGCAAGTGTGTCACACCCAAGCATCCAGGCACATCCCCATGGTCTCCAAACCACGAAGCACCCCTCAATGCTCAGGAGGGACTCCTAACCCACCCCGTGACCCCAGGGTCAAGACAGTGACACCAATATTGGGCTTTCAAATTGAGAACCTTAAACACTGTTATAACTCTCTTGTTTACATTCTATATTGGGATTAAAGTAAATCAAGAGGACAGGGTATTGAGTCAAGTATGGTTTAAGAGGGCAAAATAAACTTAGGTCTTAAAGAGGTTTAGGGTTCCATCTAGTGGTTAAGAAAAGCCTAACAGGGCTTTGGTGTATGAGTGGAGGCCAGGCAGGGCTTTTAATTCTGCATGTCAGTCATGTCCAATGTTATGTGTTTTAAAAATAGGCATCATTTTTTAAGGTCCTGATTATGGTCTTACAGTGGTGTCAAAACATGACCTTTGCCAGACATGACTGTTTTATGCAGTTTGTTGGCATCCAAGGTCATGTTTTGACCTGTAATAAGGGTTTGTTTAACGCTTGTCTTATCCAATTGAAGATACTAGCTACATTCACTGCTGTTCAATCTCATCTTGAATCCCTTAATCAGAGTACTAATTGAGTTTAAGCCTTGGGTATAGAGAGTAACGGGGCTGGTCAGTCGATGCAATGCTAGGAACTGGCGGGTTAGGTTTAAGGGGAGGGTGTAGTCGAAGCTAAAGGCCTCGACCACGGTGGTCTGTTGCCAGACCACAATGCACTCTCATCATTCCATTGCACCGAGTGTCCCATCACCAGGGTCGCTCCTCCACTATATTTTTATCCCTTCAGGTGGCTGCTTGGATGAGCATATGAGATGAACTTGAAAAATGGCTCCCCGAATCCAATTTTTGAAATATATGTATCATTACCCTATTTGAAGCCTGTGAGTGAGAGGCAGAGAGACAGAATAAGAGCATTTGTTTGGGCCTTCCCGGCTAATGCTCTAACATTCTCTGAGTTGTGCCATGTGTCAAGTAGACATGGTCCCCATGTGTCTTGAATTTAGGTTATGATAGTCAGTTGGTTTTATGTATGTGTGGGGTGTCATGTTGTCCGCAGTTGTTACCCTCTATGTTAATTCCATAGATTGATCATGTAGACTTACATATTTCTTCAATACTACTCAAGCAGACTTACATATGCTGCTTGATTGTGGGGACATCGTCTCTCTCACAAATGATTTCTTATGGATGACTTTCAGGAATTATATCATAGGAGAATGGCACCTCATTCATCATATTACCCCTTCATTGGTCCCGCAGGACCTCCAATCCTATTCCAAATTTTAGTATTATTCTTGCCAAGGCTCCCTGATAGGTGCCTGGCTAACACTGGGAGGCCTTTCTGCAGTGGATTGGGGCATGGTTCTCAGTCTTTCTCTTATTATATGGTTAAGATATTCCAGTGTCTCTGCAGATTGGCATGGCAGATGCTGTGAATAATCTTAATAAGGGCACCCATGTTTTTGCCAGGGGGAAACGATTTTGTAGGGCTTGTACCGCTTCAATCACCACCTGACTGAGCAGGTGTGTTTGACCTCTGACCTGCTTCTGTAAAAGCGAGGCCGAGTGCCGTGGTCCTATTTGCAGTCTCTGGCTGGTCACAGAGCTGTCAATTTTAGACGAGGGCATGTCAAAGTCAGGGATATACTGTGGCTTAATCCCTGATATTAAGTACAGTTTTGATCTGTGCTGTTTGTGGGGGTCTGTTGGCCTCCTCACTGATTGCAGCCTCAGTCTTTTCTGTATGTTGTGGGGACCTTTTGTTGGTCTCCTCACTCATTGCAGTCTTATGTTATGCTGCTTGCTGTGGGAGCATGCTAGTCTCCTACACAGTTCTGGAGTTGGATTGAACGGTTTTATGGCCTCTATCATATGTCTCGTTATTTTATTAATCCCTGGTGGAAGAGTGTCCTGAGTAGTATAGGCTAAGTGGTGGATTGCCTTCATATTTTTGAGCATGGTTTTTGCTCCATCCCCATGTTATGGGTTGGACCTCTCCTCCTTCTTATTGTCCCCACTGATCTCTATGCTATCAGGTATATCATGCCTTTCTCTTAGGCACCTGATGTTGGTCTAAGTTGGGGAGATGACAGGGATCTGGCTAGTTGTTTTTTTGCCAATCCCGAGGGCTTTTTCTCTGTATTAACCCTCCTCTAGTGTAGTATGCCTTAGAGTGTCATGGACTGGTCACAGTCTATTGCTGTGAGGGCTGCCACGGGCAATATGTCTCATCACCCCAATCTATATTGTTTGGTGGTGGTTCGTCTCTGACTATATCCCCTGTGTACGGTGGTCTACAACTCGTGCAAATGGCTGAGTAGCAGCCTTTGCCATCACACGCAGCTACCAGTCTGGGTGCCATGGGTGCCCTGCCTCTCTTAGTCAGGTCCTTTTCTGGTTTTTGACCTGACAATAACTCGTCCCTGTGATGTTCCAATGTGTGGTAGGCCCTGTATTGCTGTTGACGCCAGGGCTCTACCGTCTGTCTATCGCTGGGAGGCCTCTGCAGTGAATGTGGGTCTGAGCGGATGTTTGGACTAGAGGAGTGTACTCTGGGCGGGCGTGTAGCTGCCCCAGATCCCAGGTGTTTGTCTTCTCTCCTGCTAGACATGTCGCCCAGTGAATTTGATGCTGTATTCATGACTGCCTTTTTTAGTTTGATTTTTTTGTTGTTTTTTTGTTGTTTTTTTCTCGGACAGTCTGACGTCTTTAATGCAGACGTTGGCTTCAATTGTTTCTCAATAGTCCTTAGACTGTGTTTCAATTGAGCAGATTTTTTTCAGAGAGAGCCTGCCTGCTAGCTACTCTATCACGAAATTCAACATGGCGTCTTCACCTAATCCGCTTGTTTTTTTATGGACGACACGGTGTGAGCTCATGTATGAACACAGCCCTACTCTACTGGGTCTATCCCCGCAGGTTTCTGGGTCTGTTTTTTCGTGGCCGCAATCTTCTTAGTCCTAAAAAGGACTGATCTTCTTTAGTCCTTAGAAGGACTGGTGTTATGCTTCAGCCCTGATAAGGGCTTTGTTGCTCTTCTTCTTGGCCTTGTCCGTGTGTCTTTCTTCCAACACGCGACAAGTAAATTAGGTCGTAGAAGTCGTCAACTTTACTAAGATACGACGCGTTTCGATCTCAGCAGATCTCATCAGGTATCCAAAGTTGACTATGGCGAAAAAATTGTGGTTTAAATGGTCTTTCTATGAAGTTTCCAGGTGAAAAGAGCTTTTGCAGCGATGCGGTCTGGTTGAATTTCCCAAGCACAATGAGCATGTCGCAGAGCGCGCAGCTTCACTTGTGTGTAATGGGCGTGGCTAGCCTCCACTCTGAGGGAAAGTGTTTTCCTCTAACACCTTTGCACAGCTTTTGCATATATCCCCGACCTCTTATAAAATTTTTCGATTAGAAATTAAATTATTTTATAAAAAAGTAAATAAGAAACAAAAAGAAATGGGTAAATTCCTCCATTTTTTCGCCAAGTTATGGCTGTTTCTAATTTGGGAGTGTCCCTTTTTGGTGGTAGGTGTCTTTTTGCAAGGTCGGACGCCCCTAACCGACTCTCTTAACCATACATTTCCATGTAAATCCCTGTGTGTTTTGATTGTGGACCTGTGCTATGCATCAGGTGAGCAATGAAAATCACATTTCCCAATTTTTTACATCCTGGCATTTTGGCCTTTAGCATGTAATGCTTCCTTGAATCAGTGTTTGAACACCTTTGAATCACAGAATCCGTAAGTGTGTCACCCACAAGCACTCAGGTACACTTTCATGATATCAGGCCGGGTACATCGTGCCACTTTGGGGCAACAGGGTCTAAGCCCACATGTAGTCCATCACTGCAACCATGAAGCCCCCATTAATGCTCATGAGTGACTCCTCGTATATCCCATGACCCCAGGGTCAAGACAGTGACACCAATATTGGGCCTTTAAATTGAGGCATGCTATTACACTTTGTTCCCCCTCAGTCTAATTAACTATATAGGTCATTCAAGGGTTCTAATTATTAGGTTTAGGTCAGGGTGACAATCTTCTTAATAATGGGAGGGGTTAGGGTGTGTATTTATGATGGGATGGGGCCATTTTTACTAATTAGTATTTGGTTAAATTTAGGCACTAATGGGCTTGGTTAGGCTATGGGTTAAGGGATGGGTAGTGGTTATGTCAGTCTAAAGTGCTGGTTAGGTTTAGGCACTCTGTCTGACATGTAGACAGTGCTCGGAGAGACTTAGGTTTAGGTATGATACTCTAAGTCCTCCATTAAGTTGAGACACTGTTTATGACTCTCCAGCAGTGCTGGGAGGAACTTAGGCTTAGGGTTAGGGTTTAGGGTTAGGGTTAGGGTTAGGTTTAAGGGGAGGGTGTAGTCGAAGCTAAAGGCCTCGACCACGGTGGTCTGTTGCCAGACCACAATGCACTCTCATCATTCCATTGCACCGAGTGTCCCATCACCAGGGTCGCTCCTCCACTATATTTTTATCCCTTCAGGTGGCTGCTTGGATGAGCATATGAGATGAACTTGAAAAATGGCTCCCCGAATCCAATTTTTGAAATATATGTATCATTACCCTATTTGAAGCCTGTGAGTGAGAGGCAGAGAGACAGAATAAGAGCATTTGTTTGGGCCTTCCCGGCTAATGCTCTAACATTCTCTGAGTTGTGCCATGTGTCAAGTAGACATGGTCCCCATGTGTCTTGAATTTAGGTTATGATAGTCAGTTGGTTTTATGTATGTGTGGGGTGTCATGTTGTCCGCAGTTGTTACCCTCTATGTTAATTCCATAGATTGATCATGTAGACTTACATATTTCTTCAATACTACTCAAGCAGACTTACATATGCTGCTTGATTGTGGGGACATCGTCTCTCTCACAAATGATTTCTTATGGATGACTTTCAGGAATTATATCATAGGAGAATGGCACCTCATTCATCATATTACCCCTTCATTGGTCCCGCAGGACCTCCAATCCTATTCCAAATTTTAGTATTATTCTTGCCAAGGCTCCCTGATAGGTGCCTGGCTAACACTGGGAGGCCTTTCTGCAGTGGATTGGGGCATGGTTCTCAGTCTTTCTCTTATTATATGGTTAAGATATTCCAGTGTCTCTGCAGATTGGCATGGCAGATGCTGTGAATAATCTTAATAAGGGCACCCATGTTTTTGCCAGGGGGAAACGATTTTGTAGGGCTTGTACCGCTTCAATCACCACCTGACTGAGCAGGTGTGTTTGACCTCTGACCTGCTTCTGTAAAAGCGAGGCCGAGTGCCGTGGTCCTATTTGCAGTCTCTGGCTGGTCACAGAGCTGTCAATTTTAGACGAGGGCATGTCAAAGTCAGGGATATACTGTGGCTTAATCCCTGATATTAAGTACAGTTTTGATCTGTGCTGTTTGTGGGGGTCTGTTGGCCTCCTCACTGATTGCAGCCTCAGTCTTTTCTGTATGTTGTGGGGACCTTTTGTTGGTCTCCTCACTCATTGCAGTCTTATGTTATGCTGCTTGCTGTGGGAGCATGCTAGTCTCCTACACAGTTCTGGAGTTGGATTGAACGGTTTTATGGCCTCTATCATATGTCTCGTTATTTTATTAATCCCTGGTGGAAGAGTGTCCTGAGTGGTATAGGCTAAGTGGTGGATTGCCTTCATATTTTTGAGCATGGTTTTTGCTCCATCCCCATGTTATGGGTTGGACCTCTCCTCCTTCTTATTGTCCCCACTGATCTCTATGCTATCAGGTATATCATGCCTTTCTCTTAGGCACCTGATGTTGGTCTAAGTTGGGGAGATGACAGGGATCTGGCTAGTTGTTTTTTTGCCAATCCCGAGGGCTTTTTCTCTGTATTAACCCTCCTCTAGTGTAGTATGCCTTAGAGTGTCATGGACTGGTCACAGTCTATTGCTGTGAGGGCTGCCACGGGCAATATGTCTCATCACCCCAATCTATATTGTTTGGTGGTGGTTCGTCTCTGACTATATCCCCTGTGTACGGTGGTCTACAACTCGTGCAAATGGCTGAGTAGCAGCCTTTGCCATCACACGCAGCTACCAGTCTGGGTGCCATGGGTGCCCTGCCTCTCTTAGTCAGGTCCTTTTCTGGTTTTTGACCTGACAATAACTCGTCCCTGTGATGTTCCAATGTGTGGTAGGCCCTGTATTGCTGTTGACGCCAGGGCTCTACCGTCTGTCTATCGCTGGGAGGCCTCTGCAGTGAATGTGGGTCTGAGCGGATGTTTGGACTAGAGGAGTGTACTCTGGGCGGGCGTGTAGCTGCCCCAGATCCCAGGTGTTTGTCTTCTCTCCTGCTAGACATGTCGCCCAGTGAATTTGATGCTGTATTCATGACTGCCTTTTTTAGTTTGATTTTTTTGTTGTTTTTTTGTTGTTTTTTTCTCGGACAGTCTGACGTCTTTAATGCAGACGTTGGCTTCAATTGTTTCTCAATAGTCCTTAGACTGTGTTTCAATTGAGCAGATTTTTTTCAGAGAGAGCCTGCCTGCTAGCTACTCTATCACGAAATTCAACATGGCGTCTTCACCTAATCCGCTTGTTTTTTTATGGACGACACGGTGTGAGCTCATGTATGAACACAGCCCTACTCTACTGGGTCTATCCCCGCAGGTTTCTGGGTCTGCTTTTTCGTGGCCGCAATCTTCTTAGTCCTAAAAAGGACTGATCTTCTTTAGCCCTTAGAAGGACTGGTGTTATGCTTCAGCCCTGACAAGGGCTTTGTTGCTCCTTTCTTGGCCTTGTCCGTGTGTCTTTCTTCCAACACGCGACAAGTAAATTAGGTTGTAGAAGTCGTCAACTTTACTAAGACACGACGCGTTTCGATCTCAGCAGATCTCATCAGGTATCCAAAGTTGACTATGGTGAAAAAATTGTGGTTTAAATGGTCTTTCTATGAAGTTTCCAGGTGAAAAGAGCTTTTGCAGCGATGCGGTCTGGTTGAATTTCCCAAGCACAATGAGCATGTCGCAGAGCGCGCAGCTTCACTTGTGTGTAATGGGCGTGGCTAGCCTCCACTCTGAGGGAAAGTGTTTTCCTCTAACACCTTTGCACAGCTTTTGCATATATCCCCGACCTCTTATAAAATTTTTCGATTAGAAATTAAATTATTTTATAAAAAAGTAAATAAGAAACAAAAAGAAATGGGTAAATTCCTCCATTTTTTCGCCAAGTTATGGCTGTTTCTAATTTGGGAGTGTCCCTTTTTGGTGGTAGGTGTCTTTTTGCAAGGTCGGACGCCCCTAACCGACTCTCTTAACCATACATTTCCATGTAAATCCCTGTGTGTTTTGATTGTGGACCTGTGCTATGCATCAGGTGAGCAATGAAAATCACATTTCCCAATTTTTTACATCCTGGCATTTTGGCCTTTAGCATGTAATGCTTCCTTGAATCAGTGTTTGAACACCTTTGAATCACAGAATCCGTAAGTGTGTCACCCACAAGCACTCAGGTACACTTTCATGATATCAGGCCGGGTACATCGTGCCACTTTGGGGCAACAGGGTCTAAGCCCACATGTAGTCCATCACTGCAACCATGAAGCCCCCATTAATGCTCATGAGTGACTCCTCGTATATCCCATGACCCCAGGGTCAAGACAGTGACACCAATATTGGGCCTTTAAATTGAGGCATGCTATTACACTTTGTTCCCCCTCAGTCTAATTAACTATATAGGTCATTCAAGGGTTCTAATTATTAGGTTTAGGTCAGGGTGACAATCTTCTTAATAATGGGAGGGGTTAGGGTGTGTATTTATGATGGGATGGGGCCATTTTTACTAATTAGTATTTGGTTAAATTTAGGCACTAATGGGCTTGGTTAGGCTATGGGTTAAGGGATGGGTAGTGGTTATGTCAGTCTAAAGTGCTGGTTAGGTTTAGGCACTCTGTCTGACATGTAGACAGTGCTCGGAGAGACTTAGGTTTAGGTATGATACTCTAAGTCCTCCATTAAGTTGAGACACTGTTTATGACTCTCCAGCAGTGCTGGGAGGAACTTAGGCTTAGGTATGGTGCCTAGAGTCCTCCCTTAGGTTCAGGCACTGTCTTATGACACCCCATCAGTGCTGGGAGAGACTTAGGTTGAGGTATGATACTCTAAGTGCTCCCATAAGAATGGTGTTTCTCATATGATACGGGTTAGGGTTAGGGTTAGGGTTAGGGTTAGGGTTAGGGTTAGGGTTAGGGTTAGGGTTAGGGTTAGGGTTAGGTTTAAGGGGAGGGTGTAGTCGAAGCTAAAGGCCTCGACCACGGTGGTCTGTTGCCAGACCACAATGCACTCTCATCATTCCATTGCACCGAGTGTCCCATCACCAGGGTCGCTGCTCCACTATATTTTTATCCCTTCAGGTGGCTGCTTGGATGAGCATATGAGATGAACTTGAAAAATGGCTCCCCGAATCCAATTTTTGAAATATATGTATCATTACCCTATTTGAAGCCTATGAGTGAGAGGTAGAGAGACAGAATAAGAGCATTTGTTTGGGCCTTCTTTGTTTGTGGATGTATATCCTTTTAATAAGTGCATATGTGTCTTATTGGATATGTCTAAGCCAATGCTCTAACATTCTCTGAGCCGTGCCTTTTGTCCAATGGACATGGTCCCCTTGTGTTTTGAATTGCCAGAATGGCAATAAGGGTATGGGTCTCAGTCTCTCCATTATTGTTTGGTTGAGGTATTCAAGCATGTCTGCAGATTGATATGACGTATGCTGTGAATACCTTATGAGGGGCACCCAGATATGAGCCAGGGGGAAGCGATTTTGTATGGCTTGTATCGCTTCAATCATTAGTCTGTGCAGGGTGGATTTGTCTATCCAGTCATGGCAATTGATCCCCATAGACAGGATGACCTTTGTGACCGCTGTACAGACTGTTGTTTTGGTCATGAGGGCTGGGACATGGCCAAAATGGGCACCAGGATAGCTATCAATCTGTAGCTGGGGACATCTAAATCTATGTATGTTTCTTAAGTTAGCATCCCCCAGAATCAACCACCTGGTTTTTGTGGTTAGAGTCCAATCCATATGTGTAGAGTCATGTCTAGTAGGTCTCTGTTTCTTGGTCGCTTGGTCTAGTGTACGCCATTGCTGTAGGATATTAACCAAGCAGGTATGCCCTGCCCCTACTGTAAGAGGGGTCAAAGGTCCCTGTTCTACTTCCAGTCTCTGGTTAGGTGTCACCGAGCTGTCAAAGTCAGATTGGTTAATCTGTTGATCTCCTAGATCCGTGTCATGATCAGTCTGGAAGTCTAAATAGGACTTTCCTTTGACATTAAGCATTATTATTGCTGTGGGCCTGTATATTGTTGTTAAGGCCTCTTGTTGTGGGGGTCTCGCCTCTCCCACCAATGACACTATGGCTAGTACATTCCAAACTCTTGCCTCTATCATGGCTTCTGCTGCTTTAAGGGTGTTAAGTTGCAGCCTGGCCAGAGTTCTCTTTGCCCATTTTGTTGCTGTTAGGAAGGGTGCATGCCACTCTGATGCAGTCATATGAGGCATGTTATTTATTTCAATCTGCATCCTGGTCAAATAATGACTCCTCAGAGTGTTTATTGTAACCACTTCCCAATTTCTCACATGTCCCTCCAGAGTCTGGTTTAACTCTGGGGTAGAATCAAATTGCTTGATTGATTCTATGAGAGTCTCAATGATCCTGTTCAACCCTGGTGGAGGAGTGTTTTGACTGAGATCAGCTAGTTGATGTGCTGTCCTTATCACATCTAGCATCAGTTCTGCTCTGCCCCTATGTATTGGGTCTAACAACTCCTCATTGTAATCCCCACTGATCAATATACTACCAGGTGTATCTAACCGCTCGGGTTCCTGGTGTTGGGGGAAATGACAGGGACCTGTTCTGTCCCAAGGGTCTGTTTGATTACCCTCCTCTGCATTAAATTGCATTTGAGTGTCATAATCTGGAACCACTGTATCTTGTCGTGGTGGCTGCCACAGATGAAGAGTCTCCTCCCCCCAGTTCTCTGACTAAGAGTTGTCCTTGACTTTATCACCTGTGTAGGGTGGTTTAGTATTGATGACTGCAAGACAGTCATTCTCACCACAAGCAGCATCCAGCTTGGGTACCCCTAATGTTCTACCTCTCCTTGTCATGTTCTGTTCTGGTTCCTGTTCCACCATGAACTCATCCCTATCATGTTGTTGTTGCCAAGGCTCTATCGCCTGGTTATCATTGGGAGGCCTCTGCAGTGAATGTGGCACTGGGCATGACAATGTGCTTGTGAGAGGCACCCTGGGCGGGTGTGTAACTACCCTAGACCCCAGGCGTGCAAATGATTTAACTCTCTTTTTGGGCATGTCTGCCCAGGCAATTTGATGCTATATATGACTGCCTTATTTTTATATTTATATTTTTTGTTTTATTTTGGACAGTCAGACGTCTCTGGTTACAAATGTTGGCTTCAATTGTATTTCAACAGTCCTCAGACTGTGTTTCCATTGAGCAGATTTTTTCCAGAATGAGCCTGCCTGGCTGTTAGCTTCAGTAAAACAGATATTCTACCTAATGGGTCTTTCCCAAAGTGGCTGTTCTGCAAGGTACGCTGGTGTTAAGTTCGCTATACGTCTTGACTACAAGGCACGCTAGTGTTAAACTAGCTGTTCATCTTGGAACGTCAACATTGAATCTCTTTGCCCCGTTTTTATTCACTCATGGGTGGCATTTATGGAGCTTAGTCTGTCATTCCCCGCCGCAGTGTGTCTTCCTAGCCCTTAGAAGGGCTGGTGTTCTTCTCAGCCCTGATAAGGGCTTTGTTGCTCTTCTTCTTGGCCTTGTCCGTGTGTCTTTCTTCCAACACGCGACAAGTAAATTAGGTCGTAGAAGTCGTCAACTTTACTAAGATACGACGCGTTTCGATCTCAGCAGATCTCATCAGGTATCCAAAGTTGACTATGGCGAAAAAATTGTGGTTTAAATGGTCTTTCTATGAAGTTTCCAGGTGAAAAGAGCTTTTGCAGCGATGCGGTCTGGTTGAATTTCCCAAGCACAATGAGCATGTCGCAGAGCGCGCAGCTTCACTTGTGTGTAATGGGCGTGGCTAGCCTCCACTCTGAGGGAAAGTGTTTTCCTCTAACACCTTTGCACAGCTTTTGCATATATCCCCGACCTCTTATAAAATTTTTCGATTAGAAATTAAATTATTTTATAAAAAAGTAAATAAGAAACAAAAAGAAATGGGTAAATTCCTCCATTTTTTCGCCAAGTTATGGCTGTTTCTAATTTGGGAGTGTCCCTTTTTGGTGGTAGGTGTCTTTTTGCAAGGTCGGACGCCCCTAACCGACTCTCTTAACCATACATTTCCATGTAAATCCCTGTGTGTTTTGATTGTGGACCTGTGCTATGCATCAGGTGAGCAATGAAAATCACATTTCCCAATTTTTTACATCCTGGCATTTTGGCCTTTAGCATGTAATGCTTCCTTGAATCAGTGTTTGAACACCTTTGAATCACAGAATCCGTAAGTGTGTCACCCACAAGCACTCAGGTACACTTTCATGATATCAGGCCGGGTACATCGTGCCACTTTGGGGCAACAGGGTCTAAGCCCACATGTAGTCCATCACTGCAACCATGAAGCCCCCATTAATGCTCATGAGTGACTCCTCGTATATCCCATGACCCCAGGGTCAAGACAGTGACACCAATATTGGGCCTTTAAATTGAGGCATGCTATTACACTTTGTTACCCCTCAGTCTAATTAACTATATAGGTCATTCAAGGGTTCTAATTATTAGGTTTAGGTCAGGGTGACAATCTTCTTAATAATGGGAGGGGTTAGGGTGTGTATTTATGATGGGATGGGGCCATTTTTACTAATTAGTATTTGGTTAAATTTAGGCACTAATGGGCTTGGTTAGGCTATGGGTTAAGGGATGGGTAGTGGTTATGTCAGTCTAAAGTGCTGGTTAGGTTTAGGCACTCTGTCTGACATGTAGACAGTGCTCGGAGAGACTTAGGTTTAGGTAGGGTTAGGGTTAGGGTTAGGGTTAGGGTTAGGGTTAGGGTTAGGGTTAGGGTTAGGGGTTAGGGTTAGGGTTAGGGTTAGGGTTAGGGTTAGGGTTAGGGTTAGGGTTAGGGTTAGGGTTAGGGTTAGGGTTAGGGTTAGTATAGGGTTAGGGTTAGAGGGTTAGGGTTAGTTAGGGTTAGGGTTAGGGTTAGGGTTAGGGTTAGGGTTAGTAGGGTTAGGGTTAGTGTAGGGTTAGGGTTAGGGTTAGGGTTAGGGTTAGGGTTAGGGTTAGGGTTAGGGTTAGGGTTAGGGTTAGGGTTAGGGTTAGGGTTAGGGTTAGGGTTAGGGTTAGGGTTAGGGTTAGGGATATAGGGTACGTTGCTCACTACTTTCGTCAAACTTCCCGCCTCAAACAAGAATACATAAGCTCCACCCATTTATGTAAAGTAGAGGAGGGGGAAATACATGATGTATTAAAAGGACAAGTGGCCACGCCCACCGGAAGTGGGTTAAAACATTTTTTTAAAAAGTTTTCAATGTAAAAGTGAAAAGTCAAGTGGAATACATAGCTTAATCCTGCCGGCTACCCCCCCTAATTCGGGTACGGGCTTTCCAACGCACATTTTATAAATTGTGTACGACCTTCAGGGGCGGAGCTATGGCCGTTTTAAAACAATAAAAAATAAAAAAAATAAAAATTCAAACATGTTTTTTTTTCACCAAACACATCCTATATGACGTAGTTTTGGTCGCTGAGCACGAATATCAAGTTTATTTTTGGGTACGACTTCCGGTTCCGGAGATATGGCCGTTTAAAAAAAAAAAAAAAAGTGTTGAAATTTTACTAAGTGTTTGAATGTATGGGTTTTTAAAATCCTTCCTCAGGGGGTGTGATATGAGTGCGTTTCAGGTCATTTGGAGTCGACTGGTACCATCCTTGAAAATTGAAAAATAGGAAAAGTACTTATGTTTTTTTTTTATATAAATTTTTTTTAGCATGCTAATGTTGCTAGCATGTTAGCTTAGCATTAGCTTAGCATTAGCATGCTAACATCAGCTTAGCATGTGCATGCTAAGCTGATGTTAGCATGCTAATGGTAATGCTAATGCTAATTAGCATTCGTTTTTTTTTTTTTTTTTACTAAGTGTTTTTTGCCAAAATCCTTCCTCAGGGGATGTGATAGGAGCATGTTTCAGGCCATTTGGAGTCGAATGGTACTATCCTTGAAAGTTGTTTTTTGGCAACATTTAGTTAGGAAAAGTACTTAGGTTTTTTTCTTTTGTAGTTCTCCACCATTTTTGTAGTTTTTTTTTTTTTAGCATGCTAATGATGCTAGCATGCTAAGCTAACGTTAGCATGCTAAGCTAACCCGGAAGTGGCCGCCATTATGCTAATTAGGTGACGCTGATTCCAACGCATCCAATAGGAGCTCTCTACGACCTTCCTAGCCGGAGTTGTAGTTCTTTATTTTTTTGTAGTTCTTTATTTTTTTTTCTTGAATTTTTTTTTTTTTTTTCCATAGCCATGTGACCACTCTAAGGACTCCAAATTGGACGAGGATCCCGAAAAAGTACTTTTTACCTGGATCCGAGTTTCGGCAAATTTTAGGAGTGCTCCAAATGACACCAAAGTTACAGGGAAGCTTCATCATGATGAGAAGATACGCCTGAACGAGTTTGGTGTCATTTGGAAAAACTTTGGTCAAAAAAAAAAAAAAAAATGACACCAAACTCACAGGGAAGCTTCATCATGATGAGAAGAACCCCCTCAGCGAGTGGCATGCAGTTTCGTCAATTTTCCTAGGAGATATTAGCATTTGTTTGTTGGGTTAGATAAAAACAACAACAAAGAACAAAATGCTCATATCTCCTAGGAAAATTGATGAAACTGCATGCCACTCGCTGAGGGGGTTCTTATCATGGCATAGAAGACTCGATTTGAGTTTGGTGTCATTTGGAGCACTTCCTGGTTTCGACCACTTCCTGTCCCACAGGATGTAAACAGTGGTCAAAACCAGGAAGTGCACCAAATGACACCATACTTACAGGGAAGCTTCAGCATGATGAGAAGAATCCCCTCAGCGAGTGGCATGCAGTTTCATCAATTTTCCTAGGAGATATGAGCATTTGTTGTTGAAAATGCCAACAACAACAAATGCTCATATCTCCTAGGAAAATGGATGAAACTGCTTAAAACTTTGTGCCTGAATCCCTCTCATGGCATAGAAGACTCGATTTGAGTTTGGTGTCATTTGGAGCAAAAAAAAATTTTGACGTTTTTGGGCGTTTTTTGGCCGTAGCTCGGGAACGCAAGCACCTACAGAGACGGGACTGACGCCCATAGAAAGATCGTCGAGTTTTACACAGGTTCAGTTTTGTTTACTCGTAAATTTTGCTCAACGAGGCTTAGTTTCCGAGATAAACGCGAAAAACCGTTTTTTTCAGATAGAACTGCGAAAAAAACGGTGTAAACAACGGCCGATATCTCGGGAACGCAAGGAGGTACAGCCACGGGACCAACGCCATTCGAAAGCCCTTCAAATTCTACGTCTAATAGAATGTGTGGTGAAGTCCGTACATCAACTTTAGGGGGCGCTATTAGCAAGAATGTGCAAAAAACGATCTTTTCTTTGGCCGTTTTCTGGCCATATCTCCGGAACGGAAGCACGTACAGACACGGGACCAACGCCATTCGAAAGCCCTTCAAATTCTACGTCTAATAGAATGTGTGGTGAAGTCCCAACATCAACTTTAGGGGGCGCTATTTGCCAAAAACGAAATCGTCCCTAAACGTTTTTTGGCCGTATCTTTTGAACGGAAGCACGTACAGACACGGGACTAACGCCATTCGAAAGCCCTTCAAATTTTACGTCTAATAGGATGTGTGGTGAAGTCCGGACATCAACTTTAGGGGGCGCGATTTGCTAAAAACTGTTAAATCGAATTTTATCAAACTTGACCAACTTCCGCGGCCGATTTCGACCATTTCCGCTGCTCTACGAGTTTTCTAATTGTTACCATTCGATTCCTCGTCAAATTCTACATAAGAATAAGTTGGTTTGAGTCCTTAAATCATAAAATTCAATGTATTTATTATATAATTTAACAAACAAAGTTAACTTTTTGGAAGAGTATAAAAGGAAGCTGGCGTTTTCTCTCATTAGGCTACTGTACTCTCATGTAGTCACACCTTGCTCTATTTGCTCCTGGTTTTTTGCTGTATCTGTTGATTCCCTGTTGTCCCCCATACCCTGTGACCCCTGCCATACCCTGTAACCCCTGTCAGTACCCTGTTTGTCTCCCATACCCTGTCTGTATCCCCTAACCCTTGTTTTACATCGTTTTTGTCACAGTTTGTCCTTGTTTGTTCTGTGTTTTGTGTTCATTGTTTTGTGTTCATTGTTGATTGATTGCCATGGCAAGCATGGCAGAGGATGTGTTTGGTGTAGCGGCTGCTGCCAACACTGAGGCGCTGCAGGGTGCCTACTCAGCGTTTGGTGGGGATGCTGGGGCCTTCCTCATGGCCGAGGATGTGTTTGTTCCCCTCCACCCTGTATGTCACCCCACTCCCACTGACCTGAGGGTCACTTATGACATCGATGGGGCCGTCCTTCAGGTGAGGCAGTTTCACTCCCTGAAGGCACGGCTCCACTACCTCTACCTGCCAGAAACGCGGGCACACTACGGGGCCCGTAGGCAGTGGCAGGTCCTGCACAAGCATGTGCAGCTCCACGACTTGTCGGATGAGGTCATGCGGGAGTGGACGCACGTCCACGCCGTCACCTTGGGGTTTGTGGACGGGGGATGGACGTGCCACCTGTCGGTGGTCCCGGGGGACAAGGTCCGTCCATCCCTGCAGTTCCTCACACACAACATGGCCAAAAAGATCACAGAGGAAGCAGCCGTGGAGGTGGCTGGCGCCATG